>NC_056747.1:245982254-246117254 GCF_019279795.1 Protopterus annectens
ATAAATTACATATAAAAATATTTAAAAACCTGTAAATAGTTCCAGAGTGGTGTTAAAATGTAGAAAACACCAAACCATGATGAAATATGTTTTTTGAGTCTGTGGGTGCAGTTCTCCTTTAAACAAAGGTATGCCATCTAGGTCCAAGGAAATCATTATTCCATTGTATGCTGACATTTCATCAGATCTACCATTAAGTACAAAGCCCCATTTGGAATGTACCTAACCAGACATATCAAACAATTGGTATGTCCACAGAAGTTCCTCACTAAAAGAATACAGGGTTTAAGTAACATGTCCTATGCAGACCGCCTCAAGGCCCTGTTTCTGTATTTGGTCTCCTACATGCTGTTGAATGGAGATCTATGCCTGACATACAAGGTATTGTCAGACCCCACTTTGATGGACCTCCTGCATATCTGCAAAACAAAGAGCATCAGAATTACCCATTCAAAAGACTTGCACCATGCCTGTGATATGAATAGGACCTGGACAGACAGGTATGTATCTCAGAGACTACTCTTTCTGTGGAACAGGCTCCCATCCAAGTGAAGCAGAGTTCCTTCCTAACCCAATTCAAGTGTAACTTGGAAAACTAGATGGGGCACATCAAGGGTACAAGAACTTGTCAGAGATTTGGGATGCATAGCTAGGCTTAAAAAGGCCCTTGTGGTCATTAGCTTAATAAACACCTATAAACCTTAAGTATCTTACACCTTAAAGGTAGAAGACCCTGATGACTTTTTTTTTCTGATTAACCCACACCTCCATTCCTGCAACCACTTTTTCTGGTACCAAAGTCTGCTCTGTTTACTTCCCTGGCATTCAAAATTAGATTATCTTGGCACAAGGTAAATCCGCTCATTAAAAGGTGTCACATAAGGATCCACTATGAACCATTAATTGTCAAGAAACCAAGGAACCAATATGTCAAGCACAAATACATGAAATACCAAAAGGCTGACTATAACCATGTTTTTTTGGGAGGAGGCACACTTTACAAGCTTGTATATAGCAACTCCACAACTGTACAAACATGAGAATGTTCCCAAACATAGGAATCACTGATAGCACAGGTCGAAATCACACTGACAGTGATTACTTATGGAAAACAGCAAAGATATATGTCAGTCAATTCACAACTCTATCACTGAGTGCCAATAAATGAAAAAAAAAAGGTTGCAACAATTTTCAGTGAATCATGGAGATAAGGTTTTTATGGGACACCACTCACAACCCCAAACTTAAATATACCTACTCAGAAGTCACTCAACAGTGGAACAAAAAGAGCACTTCACTGTCAACAAAAGCTGTTTCACCCAAATTTCCTCAATCTCTTTTCACCCCTTGCACTTTGTTCCTTGGTGTCTTATGATTTGGACACAGAAGCCAAAACAGCTATTGGAATAAATACACTAATCACACACTTGGAATACTTCATAGCTATTGTAGCTCTGAATTCCTCTCCAAATGCAACTAATCTATGTACACACACAAAAAAAAAAAAAAAAAACAATAAAATAAGTCAGTTCATAAAACTTTCCCAACCGCCAAGAAACACTACTGTACTATTGTAAGCAAAACAAATTGTCTTCCTAGAGCAGCCTGAACTCATCTGTTACTCAGTTTACAGGCCTGTAAAATTATCAGCTGAAACCATTGCCACCCTCTCAAAACTGTACTCTCCCAATGGTTAACTACATGCTCCCTATCATAGCCAGGCACTTGCTTTAGATAGACCTAATTTGAATCTATCAGATGGTTGTTGTTGTATCTTTCGGCTTTTCCCAGTTAGGGGTCACCACAGCTGAACTCCGGTCCGCTAATGATTAGCAGTAGATTTTTATGTACCAACTTGCCAGAACTGAGATTGTACTTGTCTGGATGCCCAGAATATTTTGCTACTAGAAATACGATGCTCAAAATAAAAAAGCTTCGCCTTTAGACAAAGCTTTAAATGTATAAGAAACAAGTATGAACGTGCCATTGTAATATTGGCACTGGCTAGTAATTTTAATACTCATCTACCCACATAGCCCTTTATACACCCAGCTCCCATCCTGTTGGTGTTTTTACAACCTTATGGCAATTGTGATAAGACTTGAGGCTTTAAACTAACTTTGTGCATTTACCGTGTATTTAAATTTTGTTTACACTCCTATTTACAAAATTTTAAGCATTTTTCTAAATTCTTTATCTGCTAATACACTGCCTTTACACATGAATATCTGTCAATTCCTCTTAACCGTTAATTGGATATGGCCTCTGTACTGGGTTATACCTTGAAAAGGGTCCTTGGACCAGCTCACTTACCTGGTAAACACATGTAAATAATGAAATAGATGGATATAATATAAAACATCTCTCTTCTTTGGATTGTTTCTGTCTTCTTGTGTTATAACTAATGTCTTAAATTATTCTAAGATGTGAAAAAGGTTTGGTATATATGAGCAGTTTGAAATGGTTAGGGTTAGGTTCGAAGAGACAGGCCTTGGCACCAGATTATTTGGAGACTGTCTATATAAAAGCCTGTCCTGCTAATCTCCCAGCCACTTGTCTCTTGCTTTTGCCTTAAGGGAATTCCATTACTCTTAATTTTATAACCTAGTCTTATGGTTGAGTGACTACTATACAGGCAATGCCGACATTTGTGACTGTGAACTCTGATGCGTGACTAGCTAGTCACCCAGGAGTCAGACAGGTAGAAAGCAGGGGTGGGTCTGAGAAGCTAGGATGTGGTTCTTCAGGACAGCCTTCAAGAAATGATTTGGAAGATGCCATGATAGCTCCTTATTGAAATGTTGGCACTTGAAATGCTGAAAAAAAAAAACAAAACACAGGAGATTATGAATGTCGAATATTGCTCTTCTCCTTTAAGCCTTTTTTTTTGTCTGGGAGGAGCCCCCACATACCTGAATTTATATACACCAACTCCAAAATTGCCATACCTTGGAGAAAAGGGAATAATCTAAGAAATGGCATCTCAGACTTAGTTTATGTAAGTCTGTTCATTTGACCATTCAGTCTCTGTGTTTCAGGATTTGCTTTAGTGGGTCCCAACATTTGAAATGGTTGCCTGGCAGGACAATTAACTGTCCATCTATCTATTCTGCACAGTGAAGCAGTGCTGCATGTTGGCCGCATCTCTTCTTAGGATAATTGCACATCAAAGAATTGAAGCAATTGTGCTAGCAGAAGTAAGCAGGCTAAGCAAACACATCCTGATTAGTTAGTGCAGCATTTCAGTATTATCGTGGCTATTTGAAGCATGGCTGTTTATCTGTGGTTGTCTGACATAATGGAGTAATAAGAGCATGGCAAGAGGAACAGCTGGGATACAGTTTGGGACAAAGGACCAAAACTGCCAGAAGAATAATAAATAAAATAAATAAATGGAAGTGTAAGAAACCTGCAGATCTTATCAACAAGCATATACTGTGTTTACATTGAACTCATCTTCTACTACTTAAATTGGCTCAAGGACATCCTGAACTTTTACACATTACATCACTATTGCAGGGCTCTATTCTCCTATATTAGGTTTTAGAAAACTATATGAAAATGGTTTGTTTAGATGGAGGCATGATATGTGCAATGAACATTGCCATCTCTTTGTCTTTGTTTTATATAAATGCTTAGTTCAAAAATGACTGTCTACAATCTTTTTCATGTTGTCATCTATCCTAAGATCCACATACCCTTTTTAACAGTAAAGTAGTTCTTTGATATCCACCTGTGCCTGCTGCTGGGATGACGTGCAGCTGCATGTAGTCACACTTGGACAGTGTCACTTTTTTCTGCTGCAAGGGATGTACCATAGATTCTAAGGAAAGGTGAACATGACTGCCTACCATAATGGCCGCTTTTACTTTATACAAACATGAGTGTCACAGGTATTGCACAGTAAACATGAAAATTGTGTGAAATTTATAAATATATACATCCATTTTTTAATAACTGACATTATTCATACAAGGTTGGAGGGTACATAGTCTACTTCACTGATGTACTATATGCATATGCGCACCTTCTGGCATTTTGGAGAAAAACAATTTTGGGAGGTGGGAGGGAACCAAATCATCAGGAGATGCAGAAACAACTTGCAAACTCTGAGCAAAATACACCCCAGGGAAGAAATGGGCAGGAGAACTGTGTGTTGTAAAGCAGCACTCCTACACACACTCAAACACACACCCACCTCATCCCCACCCCACACACACACACACATGTGTATATATATATATATATATATATATATATATATATATATATATATATATATATATATATATATATATATATACCTGCAAATATGCTCCTATGCATGCTGTTCCACTCCTTCCTGCATAAGCGTATACACAAACACATACACACACACACACACACACACACACACACACTCACTTTGAAAGAGAGCATCACAGTATTGACCTCCCAGAAACACACAAACATCCAGATAGCTACATTCATGCCTCTACAGACATGCAGACAGAAAGACATACATGGACGTATTTACAGTACCTACCACAGTCACAATACACACCCTTAACAATCATCGGTCGTGAATGGGTCTACACTGTCAAGAGACAGCATACAGTTTTCCCCCTTGTGACCAAAATAACTCAGTAAAGCAATTTTCTGGTGCTGGACTACCATGTTTGCATGCTGCTTTGCTTGAGAGATTCCTGTCTGTACTACAGTCAGTGCTTGCTTACCACTGTAGTGGGATAACAATCTTTGAATCACCAGGGCATTTTGCACTGCAAAAATCTGCTGTGTAAAGGTTTCTTCAGTGGCTTAAGCCTTTTTGAATAGCAGGGCTTAGTGCATGTGTGTCTGTCTGTCTGTCTATATATAAAACATACTTTCCTTATTTAATACTAACTCTGCCTACTATACAACATATAGTCCCGAAAACAGAAGCACTTAAAATCTGCTTAACAAACCTCAACACCTAACACAACTGCAGACACGCTTTAAAGCTAACAGAACATATATCTTTAAATAAGTTACCAACAAAATCTGGGTGTAGTTCGAACCAAACTCAGAGAGGGAAAACATTTTATAAGCTCACAAACCAAACCGTTAATCTATCAAAACTTTGTTCTAATTTACATTCCTGACTTTTTAACATCTTCCAGTGTTTTGACTTGACTGTTAATAAATACCAACAGATACTGTCCTGCTTCCACAGAAATAACAGCTAAGAGATCAGATCTTTAACACTTTATCATGAAGCATATTGCATTAAGAATCCTTGTTCTTATTGGCTTTCTAAAAAATAAATCCCTCCCAGCCACGTCTAAGTAGAATACAGACTTTGTTACCGCCACACTCTTAAGTCAGTTACTTCCACAATATATTCAGCTTACAAAGCACTTCACCTAAACAATTATTCCTACTATCCCATCTTATATGAAACACACAGCCACCTCACCCATCCTTTTCCACCAACACTTTCCAAGAAGACTTCCTCAACAAACAAGCATACATATTTACACTTTATAATATCTAACCATGCTAATAAATATGCTACTCATCTGCAGCTATATCAAAAACAAACCCTGACCCACACCTCTCTATCATATATCCTCCCAACAAACAAAAATCATTTAAAATAGTACTTATAAATGTTAATAGCATAAAGAACAAATTCAAGCAATTCAACTTGTTCCTTTCCATAACCAATCTGGTAATTGTTGGAATAATAGAATCCTGGATAAAAAATGACATCCCACTTCCCTGGTTATGTACACCTTCATTGTTCACCCAGTAAGAAATGGCGGTGAAGGCACTCTTTTCCCTAAAAAATAATCTAAAATCATTTCTCTTTGTACAAAGCATATACAAGAGTGCTACAGAACCCAGGTGACTAACCATCAAGTTGAAACCTTGACAAATCCTACATTATAATTCTCTTCCTTGTTTGTCCCCCAGAAACTTTGATAATGTCAGTCATACCTGACATTATAATCAGTATTCTAGCTGACTTTAATGTTAACCTTCACAGCCCTCTAAAAACTAGGATGTTCCATCGTGTAAACATCCTACGCCTTGCACTGCTGATAGAAGAGACTATCAGATTTAGTTTCAGATCCAGAAATCACTAACTTCTTGATCTTATCTTCAATCAACATTCTCCATACATCCCTAAGTCACCATTCTATTATGACTTTCTTCCTTAACAAACTCTTAAAACCAATACTTCCCAAACTAACAATGTGTTGCTCAGGTCCAAATCAAACATAACAGCACTAAACACTAGTAGTCTTCTTTCGGCTTTTCCCGGTTAGGGGTCGCCACAGCGGAACTCCGGTCTGCTAATGATTGGTAGTTGATTTTTACGTGCTGAGTTACCAGCCCTGACACACAACCTTCAACAAAGGTACACCCATTCACACATGTCTCCACGCAGAAGACGGTCTAGCTGAGAATCAAACCGGACAGCGTCTTACTGTGAGGCGACAACACTACCACAGCACCACCACCACTGGTATAACAGCACTAAACACTGACCTTTCCAAAACCAATTGGCCACTAATTTCTACCATTTTAGACCTAGGAAAAAACAATCAACACAAAAGCAAAACTATTGCTAAGCTTAGAGAATAAACACTTTCAAGGTCAACAGACTTAATAAGGTCAATGAACGTTAAGTTGTATAAACAAGTTGTTTAGGAGAGGGACACTTAATTTAACTACAGACAACTCAAGTACTAGAAAGCAGAAAATTATGGAGAAACTCTCTCTATGAATATTGGGCAATATATTACTGAAACTGAAAATTTGTTGAGTGATATAAGCAACTAAGATGTTTATTTGATATTATCTGTGCTTAAAAGATTATTGATGCAGGCCATTTTGATATATTACTTACAAGCAAGACTGCATAATGTGTTGATAAAACTTATATCACATAATTCCTGGGGACACTAAAGATACACAAATCAAAGCTCTCCCTAGACCTGTTCTTTCAACTGTATGTTATAAAACTGAACCCTTGGCCATTTTTTGTGATGGACTGCTTACTAAAATTGTCTTGCTATCCCTTTTTTGAGAGACTTGTGACGCATCATAGAATCGTTATAACAACCAAATGTTGAAGAATGTATGTTTTGGTTACCATGAATATTATAGAATTATACAGGTTCATTCCAGAGAAATGTGGACTAGAAGTTGTCAGCAATTACCTACAAAGCATTAACTGTGAATGTGTCCTTGATTTGGATGTGATTTGTGAACACACGTGCTGTCTTTAATAATTACTTTTTAAAATTTAACAAGTTTTACAACAACATGTTACAACATTAGCAATGGGGCTGCAATTGTACTACCTTTTACAAATCTTTTGTTAAATGCTTTGGAAAGAATATCTGTCACATTTCTGAAAAAGCACAACACTGTAAGTTACACAGATGATTTGTTTTTCACATAGTAAATAACTGATATTGAAATAATTTCATTCTTAACACACTTGCTCAATTCCACTGAATTTTTAGGATTTCACTACATAATTATCTCAAATGCATTAATTTTATGGCTGCATGTTTATATGTTGATAGAAATAGTAGAGTATTTAGGAAACTCAAATTTAGTAGCACTTACATGCAAGATGATTTGTTTTTCACATAGTAAATGACTGATATTGAAATAATTTTATTCTTGACACACTTGCTCAATTCCACTGATTATTTCAGATTTCACTACATAATTATTTCAAATGCATTAATTTTATGGCTGTAGGTTTACATGTTGATAGAAATAGTAGAGAGTATTTCGGAAACTCCAATTTAGTAGCACTTACATGCAAGAAGTTGGAGCCCTTAATATATCAAAGAAAATCTCAACAAGGGACAATCTATCTGTATATCAAATTTAACATCAAGGGACAAAGTATTTCTTAATGAGCTATAAATTTAAAAAAATATGTCCTTAGATAGGGATTAAGAGAGCAAAAAAAGTATATACTATATTTTTTACAAAGTCAAAAGAGGTAGAAGCACAGAATTTGCTCCAATATTAAAGAGCACAGGCAGACAGACTGAAGAGACGTCTGACCCCAAGATTAAAACTAATTTTGAAACTGTCCTCACATACTTTGGAGTACTCAATTGCTAGCAAGGAAATGAGAAATGCCATTGTTTAAATAACAGAATTTTAAAGTGTAAATTTGTCTCGTATGACAAAATTGGACACACACCTAATTTTGTCTGTAAGAGAAACCTGAAAAGAAGCATTCCAGGAAGAGTAATTTATTTGCATAAAATCACATGGGAGATATCCTTCAGTTTTTGTTTCTTTTGCAAATTCTGCCAATATATTTTAGATAGTACTTAGTCATACAGAACTACAGGCACCAGGAAACATTTTGACTCAACTCTTCTTTTGTGGTGTACACTTGCACTTTATGATAAATGTGATGCCTTTTTCATTGGTAAAACCAAACAGAAAACTTTCAGTGAGAACTTATAAGCATTTATATGCTATTGCATCTCAACAGAAAATGAATGCTCTTTTTAAACATTCATTGACTTGTGAATTATTCAAGAGATTTCAATTTTTGTAGGGCAGGCACGCGCGGTGGTGGTGCTGCGGTAGCATTGTCGCCTCACAGTAAGACGCTGTCCGGTTCGATTCTCAGCTAGAGTGTCTTCTGCATGGAGACATGCGTGAATGGGTGTACCTTTGTTGAAGGTTGTGCATCAGGGCTGGTAACTCAGCATGTAAAAATCAACTGCCAATCATCAGCGGACCGGAGTTCCGCTGTGGCGACCCCTAACCGGGAAAAGCCGAAAGACGCAACAACTTATATAGGGCAGGCACACTTGAGAGGGGATGCTTGAAATCAAGGAACTTTGTTGGCAATTAAGAACAAATATAAGTAGTCATTCAGTATCAAGTGAGAGGGTTACTATTATATGTGTTTTAAAAAGGGAGAAGATTGCTAAGTTTTAACTCATTATTTAATACTGGCTATGCAGCTTGTCCTTCAACGGAGATCAAGTATGTGGTAGCCAACAAGCTTTCCTGCTTTACCAGGGATGATCCGCACCTGTCTTAACAAGGTTTTCACATTCTTGCAAAAGCCATTGCTACCACCATAGTGCCTTTTTAGACAAGGGCTGTCTGCTGAACACTCCAGCCAGTAAATACTAATTTGGAACACATAAATGTGGCTGCACTCAACACCAGCACCTTTAACAAATGTCTATAATTTGAAGCACTCCTTCAACTTAAACTCATTCATATTTGTGTAGTTACAGAGGCATAGTTTCAAAGAAATTAAAACACTTACTGTATTCTTGGGTATAATACCTATAACCTCCCAGTATTTTTGAAGATGTGACAGGCAAATATCAATGTTTTAAATCTACTGTGTTGTAATTTAATAATTCCAACAAGCAGAATGTTAGATTCTATAACTTAGACTCTGTGTGACTCTTAGACTGTGCTTAAATTGCTGGAAATTGTGTTTAAATTGTATTATGTTAATTTTGTTTGTGCTACTTCCTTTGGAGCTTTTCTCCCCGGGCCTCTGGTGAAAATGGACATGTATCCAGTCGGACTATCCCCGTCAACAAATGTAAAATAAAATAAAAAATAAATAAAAATTGTCAAAGATATCATAACCTCATGACATATTCCTCAAGACACCTCATTCAAACTCCTAAATGTCCAAATCACCATAAGCAAGATTAATTGCCATTTCATAACTAGTTGTAGAACACCCTTTAAGTGCCTTTCACTGTAGAACACCCTTTAAGTCCCCTTCACTATCCTAACACATTAGCTGTACCCCACACTAAATCCAACACTTTTCTACTGGGGAACTGCCACTATCAATCAATAAACTTGCTGACCTACACCACACATGGTTGGAATGCCCATTATAAATGCCAACTCTTTTTTTTTTACAAATAATAGTCTAGCCTACTAGTTACACTATAAATGCTAACTCTGTTTTACAAACAATAATCCATCTTACTAGTTACACTATAAATGCTAACTCTGTTTTACAAATACTAATCCGGTCTACTAGTTACACTATAAATGCTGACTCTGTTTTATAAATAATAATTCATCCTACTAGTTACACTATAAATGCTGACTCTGTTTTATAAATAATAATTCATCCTACTAGTTGCACTATAAATGCTGACTCTGTTTTATAAATAATAATCCATCCTACTAGTTAAACTATAAATGCTAACTCTGTTTTACAAATATTAATCTGGTCTACTAGTTACACTATAAATGCTAACTCTGTTTTACAAATACTAATCCAGTCTACTAGTTACACTATAAATGCTAACTCTGTTTTACAAATACTAATCCGGTCTACTAGTTCCACTATAAATGCTGACTCTGTTTTATAAATAATAATCCATCCTACCAGGGGATCTAGTATCCTTCGTGATCTGTTTACAAATATAGCCAGTTCTTGTATACCTCCATATGTATCATCCTCTCTTGTTAAATCGGTGAGCTTTTCCTTTTAAAACAGGTGGTACTTCCCCAGTAAATACAACCATGTTTGGGGATTTCTCAAAAGCAAACATTTTTCACTTACTTGATAACCTAAATAATATTTGCTATAATTCTCCTTTGATGGATCCCATGGCTAAAGCTGCTACCTATGAATTCTGTAGTTAAATAGCTGCATTAAGGCACTTCCTATCCACACCAAATATGAGACATTTAAAAGCAAACTTTTTATGGTGGAATACCTGTGATCAATATGTATGCAATACCTTTAAGAAGCTTTCCATGGGGCTTGCACATGTATAAATACTGAGTACGTGCAAGCCTGACTGCCATTTTGTAGTAAGCTGCTGTGTACTCTGTCAGTTAATCAGTTTGTTTATATTTTGTACTGCTACTATACATCCTGATGTGTTTCTACGTAATAAAGCAGATAAAGAAACTACCCCACCTGTTCGTCTTCAACTGTAAACCAAGACGAGTGAGATGGTGTCAGAATGTGATCCAGAATCCAGACCAAAATGCACTCAGTCAATGGTGGAGGAATACAGAGGAATGGATTATCCCTATTGCATGTATAACTCGCAAAATAGGTCAGAAACGAATTTCAGGAATCAAAACTACTTAAATGAATTCTTATTTGGAAAATATAAAACGAGGCATTCAGAATGCTCAAACCAAATTTCTAATTAAACAAAATGTCCGAAACTGCAACATATTGATAAAAATATTCAAAATAGTTATGAAAATGTTTAAAACAATGTTCAAATTGCATAAAATGTATAAAATAAGGAAAATGCCCACATTTTTTTGCTATGAGCTGTTTTTTTCACATTAATTAAAGCTATTCGAGATATCCAAAGTGTATAAAGTGTTCGCAAGTTTGTCCAGTATTACAGTACAGTTATTTCACAAAAAAACAGCCATTTTAAAACATTTTGCAAAGTACAGTATTTCAAAGAGTTTATTGTGCATCTGAATGTTAATACAAGTACTGGGTGTGTGTGCATGTTCATATATAATTACAAGGCCCATATTTTCAGTGTGTTTGGGCATACTTTGTTGGCATGGCTAAAGGATTTCAAAAATCAGCTCCACTTGTCTTTGATAATAATATTGCAGAGAACTGGAGAGTGTTTGAGCAAGAATACAATATTTTCATACAAGCAGCATTTTTTGATAAAGATGACCATACAAAGGCATTTATTCTAATTTAGCTGGTTCAGAAGCCATAGAAAGACAGCATTAATTTATGTAGGTACCTGCTGTATTTGCAGGAGAGAGGGAAACCGTCATATAGTGGTACCGGTTGAGTCAAGAAAAGACCCCAAGTGCTTAAAACTTAAATTTAGAGAAATGTGTAACCCCCAAATGAATATTACAATGGAAATGCACTTATTTTCCACAAGAGATTGAACTTTTGCAGCATATATAACTTTTTTGAGAAACAAAGCTAAAACATGCAGATGTGTGTGTGGTATTAAAGATGATGCTGTGAGAAAGATTTTACTTTGTGACAGTGATTTAACTTTGAATAAGGCCACTGAGATTTGTCAAATATATGAGCCTACAGAAAAGCACACAGATATGCTTACAAATGAACAATGCATGCTTCCAGTATCTTCTAGTGCTCATGTTGATAGTATGCAGCACTTGGTTAAAAGAAACAGGCCCAAGCACATGGCAGCAATTGTGAGCCCTGCATCACTCACTGGTAAATCCCATAACTTTATAGCGAATTCCAGAGTGTGCAAAGTCTCAGTGAAGAACAAGGGTGAGTCAGCAAACTAAGAGCATGTACCCTCACCTAGCCTCAAAGTCAAGTGTCATAATTGTGATGGCAATCGTGTTTAATAGAGAAAAGTGCTTAGCTTTTGTTCAGAAATGCCACAGATGTAAAGAGTGGAATAATTTCCAAAGATTTTGTAAATCAAAAGAGGCTCATTCTTTTATTAAAAGAGAACATTCCAAGAGACAATTTGATCAATTAGAAAGTTGTGACCCTACTTTTTATGTTGATGGTGTGTCTGTGCTTAATGAAACAGTCAGTGCAATAGATTTATGGGCAGAAAATGAATAGTTTTGTACTGTTTAGATAAATGGAAGACCCATAGAGCTCAAAGTTGACACAGGTTCAAAGTACAATGTTATGTCAGCAGAAACATTTGCTAAAGTATGTGCTGGTGAGAAGTTTGATTTGGCAAAGTGTGCGAAGCTTGTTGCTTATGGTGAAGTTCAAACTGAAGGCTCAGTAATGCTTTCATGTTACTCTGCTGGGAACAGCTATGACTTGCAATTTTATGTGGTCAAAAGGCACGTACAGTCATTATTAGGCCTCAGAGATGGTTTGAAAATGGGACTGCTTTCATTTAATAAGGAAGTCCCCCATGTAAGCTTGAAAGACAACTGTTCTAATTTCACCCAGTCTATTTTTTCTACCTATGCTGATCTTTTCGAAGACAAACTAGGCAAACTGCCAGTTGTGTACTCCTTGAAGTTAGACCCAGAGGTCAGTCCAGTTGTCAGATCAGCCTGGAAAGTTCCAGTAGCTATGCAGAACAGAGTCAAAGCTTTGCTAGATAAAATGGTGCAGCAAGGTGTGATTTGCCCAGTTGATGAACCGACTGAATGGGTATCTTCCGTGGTCATAGCTCATAAGAAGAGCTCAGATTATATCAGAATTTTTATTTATTTTATTATTTATTTAAATTTGTTGACCAGGAGTGTCCGACTGGACGTAGGTCCATTTTCAACGGAGGCCCGGGGAGAAAAGCTCCACAGTAAAATAAACAGATAGTAGTTACATTGGATTTCATAGCGATTAACAACTTAACATAGCAATTACTTACAACATATTTACAGATGAAGAACATAGTACATCAGTAGACAACTAGAATCTTTATCTGTGAAGTACATAACAGGCATTAACAAATGTAACAATGAGAAGTTCCTGCTGTATAATAAGTACTAGGCTTATGAGCATCTGAGTTTGCTATAATCAAGGTAGTTAGTGGAGTGGAGAGAAAGGTAGTGGTTGGATGGGGTGGATGATATTAGAGTGGGAGTTGCAAGGGCATAGCCAGCATGTTTTTAGGTGCACTTTTAGTAAAGTTTTGAAGTGGGTGCATGATGGTATGGAGGTAATTGTGGGTGGGAGTGAGTTCCATAATTTGGCTATGGCGCAAGAGAATAGTGCTTCACCAGCAGAGTTATTGGCTTTAGTGATCTGCAAGTGATTTTTGTTGCTGGATCTTAGTGGTCTGGTGGTGCGATAGGGTTGGAGTAGATTCTGGAGGGATGGGACATTTAGTGGATGGTTTACTAGTTTGTGGGCGAGTGAGAGTTGATACCACTGAAGGAGGTGAGGGAGTTCAAGCCAGCCCAGTTCAGCAAGTGAGAGACAGTGGTGACTACGGTAGGATGCCCCTGTGGCGAATTTGGCAATTTTGTTGTAGCAGGTCTCTAGCTTGTTTAGATCACATTGCCTTAGGTTGGTATATATTGGAGAGGCAGAAAGTAGGGTGGAGATAAGGTGGGAATTTGCTACTGAAATCTTTGCTGCTTTGGTGAGAAATTGCTTATTTCTGTATAATGCTCCTTGTTTTTTGTGGACTTTTTTCATGGTCATGGATATGTGAATGTCAAATTTTAGTTTATTGTCTATTTCCACTCCTAGCAATTTGGTGTGTTCAGTTGGGTATATAGTATTGTTGTCTTTTGCTGTGATGTTAAAGTGAGAGTTGTTTTGAGTATGTTTGGTGGGTTGGAAGATGAGTAGTTTAGTTTTGTTTGGGTTGAGTATTAATTGGGCATCGGATAACCATGTTTCAACAGAGGAAAAGGCTTCCTGTGTGACTTTTTGCAGTTTGGGTAGGGACTGTGCTGAGCAGATGATGGTCGAGTCATCTGCATATTGTATGTGTGCACCATGTTTGGTGGCAGAGGCTAGATTATTGGTGTAAACAGAGAAGAGTAGGGGTCCAAGGATGGATCCTTGGGGAACCCCTATGGAGACAGGTAGTTGGGGAGATATGTCATTCTGTCATACAACGGATTGTTGGCGGTCAGACAGGTAACTCTGAAACCAGTTGGTGACTGATTGTGAGAAGGATAGGTTATTGAGGACAGAGATAAGTTGTTTGTGTGGGACCATGTCAAATGCTTTAGATAGGTCTAGGAAAGTAGCAGAGGAGAGACAGCCATTGTTTTTATGCTGAAGGATAGTGTTAGTAAAGGAGAGTAAGGCAGTGGTGGTACTATGGTTTGGTCAGAAACCATGCTGAGTACTGGAAAGGAGGTTGTTAGTAAGGAGGTAGTCTGAGACCTGAGAGTGTATGCATCTCTCTAGTATTTTGGAGAGTGGAGAGAGAATAGCTATGGGGTGGTAATTGGTTAGTTCTGCAGAGGGTCCGCCTTTGTAGAGGGGAATTATATGTGATACTTTCTACAGTGTGGGAATGTAACTTCCTGACAGAGATCGGTTAATCAAGATGGACACTGGGTAGGCCAGAGCATCAGCTGCGATTTGTAGGTATTCACTTGGGAGGTTGTCTGCTGCTAATTTGGTGGGTTTAAGTTTAGTTAAGAGTTTTTTTATGTTGGAGGTAGGTACAGGAGAAAAAAAGAAGGCAGTGGGGAGATTATTAGTTGAAGGTGTGGGTTGGAGGGGAGGGGGGTTGTGTTGTTCAGCTAGTGATAGTATGGTTTGGGTGAAGTGTGTGTTGAATGAGATAACAATATTTTCTGAGGAGTGAGGGATGTTAGGAGGAGGGGTACTGACTTTACCTGGGTGGAGGATGGAGTTTATGGAGGACCAGAATTGTTTAGGGCTGTGTTGTGTGGAGTCTAGGGCAGACTGGTAGTATTGGAATTTGTCCTGTTTTATTAGCTTTTTGACTCTATTGCATAGTTCTAGGAATTTCTGTCTAGCTGAGGGGGTTTTGGTTTTGTGCCAGTACTCCCAAGCTTTATCCCTGTTTTTCATTTCTGACTTAGTGGTTTTCTGTAGCTATGGGGAGGGTCGTGCTTTGGTTCTGGAAAATCTTATGGAGGCATGGTAATTAAGGATGTTCAGGAAGGTAGTATTAAAAAATTCAACTGCGTCATCTAGACTGAGGTACTTTAGAGGATGCCAGTTACATTCTTTGAGGGATGAGATGAATGGGTTAAAGTTTAGTGTTTTACGTATTTGATGGTAGACGACAGGTTTAGCTTGGTATAGGTATTTTTTGAGTAGGAATGTTGGGGAGTAATCACTGAGGCTATCTGATAAGCAGCCTGTTATATATGACTGGGGGCTCTTACTGACTAGTATCCAATCCAGGTTAGTGTGCTTGCTGGAGTTTTTATTTATCCTGGTTGGTGACTGGACTAGTTGGGTGAAGCCATGAATGTGTACATGATGGGTTGGATTGTTGCCAGAACAGGATTGCCAGTCAATATTGAAATCACCTAAGATGATAGTTTCTTGGGGGAGATGGTGGGTAGACCAGCTGAGGAGGTTTTCTAGTGGAGGGATATTTTGGCAAGGTGGGAAGTAGCATCCAATTATGTTGATGGTTTTGTTTTGGTTAATTTTGAGGTTGGTATATATTATACAATACAAGATCAATACAAAAATATGTATTGATCCATGAGATTTGAACAAAGCACTGACAAGATCTCATCATCCAATGTATACAGTCAAAGAAGTCGCTGCTCTAATGCCAAATGCCACTGTTTTTTTCTGTCTTGGATGCAAAAAAGTTAATTTTGGCAAATTTTGCTTGACAAAAAAATATTCATTGCTAACCACTTTTAGCACTCCCTTTGGCATGTACAGATTCTTGAGAATGGCATTTGGGATAAATTCTGCCACTGAAGTCTTCCAGCATGCAATGAAGCATATTTTTCTGGGTATCTGTGTGCCATTATTGTAGATGATATCCTATTAGGAGGTAATGGTGAAGCTGAGCATGATAGGAACCTCAAGAAAGTTCTGGAAGAGCAAGTGAAGTGAATCTTAAGTTGAATCCTCAGAAGTGCAAATTCAGGCTATGAGAAGCTACTTCTGTTGGTCATTTGTGTACCAGTTCAGACTTACAACCAGATCCTTCCAAGCAAAGAGCAATCCTTGAGATGCCAGCTCCAGACAATGTTGAAGCCCTACAAAGTTTTCTTGACATGGCTAACTACCTAGGCAAGTTCATTCCAGACTTGAGCCAACTTTCAGCACCACTCAGAGAGCTGACATGCAAAGATGTATCCTGGTCATGGTTAGAACAACACCAAAGAGCATTTGATGCCCTGAAACAGAAAATTGCTAGTCATCCAACTCTCAGATATTATGATGTTCACAAACGAGTTACTCTTTCTTGTGATGCTTCAAAGTTTGTTCTTGATGCAGTCATTCTTCAAGAGGGGAGAACAATACATTTCAATCTTGTCTACACAAAAGTAAACTTCTTTATCTTGCTGATACTTTATCCAGATCACCCAGAAATACCACTGAACACCATGAAAATGAGAAACTTGATTTTGAAGTCATGGAAGTGAGAAATTTTCCTTCCACACATCTTGATGAGCTTAGAAGTCATACAGCTTCAGAAGCTCAACTACTCAAATCAAAACAATCTTGCTTACCAGTTGATCTGCAACCATATTTTCCTTACAGAGATGAGATTTTGTTTGACAATGGTATCATTATGAAAGGTCCGAAAGTGAATTTTCCAACATCCTTGCAACAAGAATATATCACTATTTTGCATTGTGGCACCCAGTAGCAGATTTTACCAAAAGAGGGGTGAGACGTCTAGTATCTATCTAGTAGCCTTCTATGTTAAGGGACATTGAGAAAGTATTTTCATCTTGTTCTGTATGTAATAGTACTAAGCCACATCAACAGAAATAACCACTTTAGCTAAACCAGATTCCTGAACTATCTTGGTCGACAGTAGCCACTGACATTTTTGAGTGGAATGGTCAACATTACTTGGTGTTAGTAGACTCATTCAAATCGGTTCGAGATTTACCTACTTCCTAATCTAGCATCCAGTACTGTCATTACTAAGATGAAACATCATTTTGCAGTCCATGGTAGTCCACACAAAGTTATTTCTGATAATGGTACACAGTTTGCAAGCCAGCAGTTCAAAAGATTTGCTGAAGAGTGGAACTTCACTCATGTTACAAGTAGCCCTGAGTATCCACAGTCAAATGGTTTGACAGAACGTGGAGTTCAAAGTGCAAAACAATTACTAATGAAGTTGAAACAAGATGAGTGATGTTTTCTTGAATCTCAGAAATATTCCTCGTGATAAACATCTTGGTTCCCTTGCCCAGAGACTTCTGTTGAGACAAACCAGAACCACATTACCAATCAGCAGTAACCTATTGGTTCCATGTGTCAAGAACAACAGATAAGAGAAAGCCATCTGTTGTTGAAGCACTTATCCCAGGACCTGCAAACCTCTCAATCCATTACAAGAAGGAGAGATAGTGAGGATCCAGATGTCCAAAGGTTTTGATTGGATTGGAGCCATGAAAAGTGAATGTCCAGAGCCGAGATTGTACATTGTGGAATCACAAGGAGTAGAGTTTAAGTAGAATTGGAAATATTTGGTCCTGGTGTCCGAGCCTGCATTGCAGTTTCATACCTGTGAGAACAACTCTAAATCTCAGAGGGAGTTATCCAGCATTCCAGTTCCAGAGGATGTTCCAGTAAACATCCTTATTCCTAAGAAGATCCTGAAACTCCAGAATCTGTTTGTTCACCAATGATTGTCCCTGTTGCTGAACCCAGTTCTGATTGCTCTATCACCAGATCAGGTCGCACTTCCAGAAAATGTTCCATATACACGGCAACTTGAACATAAGTGTTGTGTCTCTTTCTTATTGTCTGCACAATTGCATATCTTTTTCAAATGTTATTTTATTGTGGGCAATTCATTAAAGAGGGAGGATGTAGATCAGTATGTATGTATATCTTTAAGGAGCTTTCCATGAGCTTGCACAAGTGTATAAATACTGAGCACCTATGAGCCTGATTGTCATTTTGTAGTAAGCTGTTAAGATGTAAGCATGCATGTCTGTGTATTCTGTCAGTTAATCAGTTTGTTTATATTTTGTACTGCTGCTATCCATCCTGATGTGTTTCTACATAATAAAGCAGATAAACTAACTACCCCACCTGTTTGTCTTCAATTGTAAACCAAGACAAGCAACGATATCCATATAAATAAATTATATAACATGAGAAAGAAATTACTTATGCTTATAAGAAGTCTCATTCTATCTACCTTAAGAGCACACTTGAGCAAATTAGTAAACAGCTTAAGGAAATCATTTGGAAGCTCAAAGTTGAATATGATATTGCAATGTCCCATAAAACCAAAAATAACTACAAATCATTTAGTTAACTACACAAGGAAGTTAAGAACTATCATTCAACAATGTCCTGAGCCAGTCCACAATAATACTGCCCACTCTGAGCAAAAGGAAATTGCTACAATTCTATTTGACCAATTTAGTGCAAACTTTACTCTACCCCACAGCTGTACTTATTACAGATTCCTCTGTGTCAGCTGCTCCCTTTATTTATATTGGAATATGTCTCCTCAGCCCACCTCATGCATGGGCCCTGATAATGTACCAGGGTGCCTGATTATGAATACCAAATATTGCCTAATCTGTACTTAATTTCTTAATCTAAGTATTTCCACTTGTTGCATCCCTGAAGCCTAGAATTCATCCATTGTAATGCCATTAGATAAGGGTGACCCAGTTACAAACCCTGGTAATTTTAGATCAGTTAGTATCAATAGCCTCATATGTAAAGCTATGAATTGTATTACATTATGTTGGACATTGAAAATCTGTTAACCCTGGAGTCTCATTATTCCACTTTTATCAAATGAGGCTCCTGTTTCTTTAACCTCAATTTTTTTTGACAAAGTCACCAAAGTAGTAGACAGATGTTGTGTAGTATATGCAGCAGATCTGATCCTGGCCTAGGCTTTGACATTATTCCTCATGCAGGCATCACTGACAGATGTATAAATCTGAATTTTAATTTATATGTTGTGCGATGGTTAGCTAACTGGTTGTCTGACGGAACCCATGTGGTTAAAACTGCTGACACCACTTCTGAAAGCAAAAAGGTTACCAGTGGTGTACCACAAGGCTCATTGTTGGGTCCTCTCCATTTTGGCATCTAGCTGTCAGAGCTTCAAGCCAGCAGTTTAGGCCTATGACTATCTAATTTGCAGACAAGCATAAATTGGGTGTTATTCAAACATCCAATCAGTCACAATTGTTCTAATATAGGTTAGACTTTTTGCTTTACAAATATTTTGAGATATCGCAGTGAGATACCCTGCTCTGGTAGAGTGCCCACCTTAAGGAGAAGGTCTTAAGTGACAGACTCCCTCTGTCATCAGGAAATAGTGTTATGTCTTGTGCAGCCCAAGTATCACAGGTTTTTTCATTCTTTCCTTGATGAGGTGAATCTCTTTTTTACTATTTGTTTTACTTGATAAATACAACCTATTATTATTATTTACTGTGGTAAATTCAGTGTTCTCATATTTAACACTTATTTTTATATATCCAACATTTTTATGCTCCTTTTGAGTTTTCACGCTTTGTCACATTTTACTCCTTCAGTATGATATAATTTCACAAATTTAAGATATCTGTTTGGCTACTGAACCTAAAACATTGATGACATTGCACAATAATGTTGTTGTTTTGATAAGCGACAGGAAAAAAACACTGTAATTATTTTTATAATTATAAATGACTCATTCTATAGTAGCAATAAGGCATTCCAGGACTGTGTGTCATTGTATTATGTCACCTCTGCAGGGAGTTCAAAGCACTTAGTTACATTTTGTGCCTTCACTTACCTAAGGAGTGATTATCAACACAACACACATCCTGTCAAGACTTATTGTTTAATTTGTCTCTTCCTGTTGTAAAATTGAGTGTTTGTCTGTTGACTAGGTGTGTGACTGGTCCTGTATCATTTTCAGCCATTATCTAGGTCATTTGAAACAGAAACAGCAGAAAACATATTTTATTAAACAGTCATTCAACACATTGCAAAACAATAAAAGACAAAAGACAATAGGATTACATTGTTGTAAGACAATGTTATATACATAACGAAGTAATGTGTTTGCATGTTTAGCAGCTAATGAAATGGATTTGTGGAGTTCACAAGATACAAGCAAAACATCATGGAAGGTATTTATGAAATTAACAGACAATGCTTTGTTAGTTTCATAGGTAAGTAATAGACTAGCTGTCCTTATGGGATATTATAAGCCTAGCCAATTAACCCATCCCCTTTAGTTTTAGATTGACTTCATCCATCCCATTGTTTATAATTATATATTACCCCAAGTGAGACTAACAGGGATCATGCAACATATAATTTGAGGGGACCCATGCATGACGTAAAGCATTTAGGAGCTGCCTCTGTCCATGAGTAGTACATGTGCAGTCCTGATAAAATTATCTTATGCCCGTCCACTGATCCAAGTTGCACCCGAATATCGACGGCAATTAGCTTTGTTTTACATAGATGGGGAGTCTGTTCCAGAGCAGTGCTATCTTCTGTGAGGTATAGCTTTCCCTCCAAGCTGTTGTATTGATGTTGCAGAAGAGGTTTAGATCCCTTGACCAAGTATTCCTGATGCCACTTGACTTGCTCATATGCAGTAAGTTCATCAGCAATGGGGGTGGAGGATGCCTTGTATACCAAACACAGGTCCCCTGTTAGCAGTCTGTAGGATGCAGAGTATAGTGACAGGGCTATGAGTCTGTCCATGTAGGACATATTGCTTGGGCCTTTTATCCTTTCTCTGTGGTCATTCCAGTTGCTGCATGTGTTTGAACGGATCTAGTTTACATAACCGACACTGCAAAACACCGAGTACTATACTAAATGGCTGGCCTGATGAGGGCTGAGTAAAGGGGGGGGGGGCAATGGCATTCCTATATCTAGACATAATCCCTTTGTTTATAAGCTGAACAATATAAAAATACTTTCTTACGACAGTGGATACATGTTGATCTAAACTTAGATCATTGTCCACATTAAGTTCCCAAATCCTGAACAACTGTGCCAGATCTTAAGGTTAATGATAAAGAAAACATTATCAATTGATTTTTGACTTAGTCTGTTGCTTACACAAGCTAAGCTTATAGATGTCATAAATAAGGAAAAGAGGGCTAGTGTGGGAGTGAGTGAACAGAGGTTTTAAACAGGAAGTGGGGCTGGATGGCAGGGAACACTAAGGCAAGACAAAGGTTTTAAACAGGAAGCGGGGCTTCATGGCAGGGAACATTAAGGCAAGACAAAGGTTTGAAACAGGAAGCGGGGCTGGATGGCAGGGAACACTAAGGCAAGACAAAGGTTTTAAACAGGAAGAGAGGCTTCATGGCAGGGAACACTAAGGCAAGACAACGGTTTTAAACAGGAAGAGAGGCTGGATGGCAGGGAACACTAAGGCAAGACAAAGGTTTTAAACAGGAAGAGAGGCTGGATGGCAGGGAACACTAAGGCAAGACAAAGGTTTTAAACAGGAAGAGAGGCTGGATGGTAAAACAGGAAGAGAGGCTGGATGGCAGGGAACACTAAGGCAAGACAAAGGTTTTAAACAGGAAGAGAGGCTGCATGGCAGGGACACTAAGGCAAGACAATGGTTTTAAACAGGAAGAGAGGCTGGATGGCAGGGAACACTAAGGCAAGACAAAGGTTTTAAACAGGAAGAGAGGCTGGATGGCAGGGAACACTAAGGCGAGACAAAGGTTTTAAACAGGAAGAGAGGCTGGATGGCAGGGAACACTAAGGCAAGACAAAGGTTTTAAACAGGAAGAGAGGCTGGATGGCAGGGGAATACTAAGGCAAGACAAAGATTTTAAACAGGAAGAGAGGCTGGATGGCAGGGAACACTAAGGCAAGACAAAGGTTTTAAACAGAAAGAGAGGCTGGATGGCAGGGAACACTAAGGCAAGACTTGTTGGGGTAGTTGAAATGAAGGGAGGATAAGACAGAGAAAGTGAAGGAGGAGGTGCAGGGTGGGACAGCTAAAAAAGATACTCAAAAGGAAGAAGGACATTGAGGTTTAGCCAGTATAAGTAAGAATGATTAGTAAGAGATGCAAGAGAGAAGTATAACACTAGCTAAAGTATAGTAAAGCAGTGTGTGTGCTTGTAGGAAGGTAAAGAAGTTAACCATTTGCAGATCAGCAAACTTCATGGAATGTCACTATTACATGGCTAAGCATTAATGCGTTTACAAAATGTATCCTGATAGCACAGTTAAAGACATCTTTGGTTGGATTTTGTCTTACTAAAACAGGGAGTATAGGTCAGTCTGGGAATGTTGCCCTGGTTGTTGTTTTATTTTAAAAATAGTTTAATCCTTACTGACATCTGAGTCTTTAATAATGATAAAGCCAGTATGCACAAACATATTCAGAGGAGTGTTGCAGCAGTGCTTAGCAAGATTTAAAACAACTGTTAACCACCTGTAGGGCTGATGGGGGAAAATGTGACTTTTTCAACTTGCATGTGGTCTCACATGGAGAATACGCTGCATTTGTATGTGGTTCCTTTCCAGCACCAAACCACAAATATCCACAATGCTTCACAGCACAGTCTAAGCAGAGTTATATAATAAGTGATGTGGTAAGATGGTGAGGTATTGCATAGCACAGGTAGTGCCATTTGGGCATGTGAGTAGCAAAACTGGAATATTTGCCCTGTTCTCGTATGTTACTTGGGTACTTTCCTGGAAAAATTACAAGTATGGGCCCTTTCTTCTTTCTGTGTCCAACATGCTCAATCAAAAGAAACTGTTTCAAGGAGCTCCTTTGTTGTACATAAAGGCAGACATTCCCACTGCTAGCAGCAGTTTCTAGTTAATTTTACTAAACACACATGTCACATGATCAAAAAGAGAGTGTCAAAAGCAGCATCCACCAAATGTATGCATGGATGGAACCACCCTCATTAGGGGTGAAGGGGAATTTACTCCTGTGAACACAAAGACTTCATATTTGCATTGTAAGCATCCTCCCTATTTTGTATTATGATGCATTGTGTTTCACTGTCATGTGTTTTAGATAATTTGGCTTTGAACAGCTGTCATGTGATGTATCAATAAGACGAAATGAAACATTTGCATCCACAACAGCAGCACATCCTCCCTGCCCTTCTAGCTTTCCCACGTTTATCTGTAGTATATAGATCAGAAGAATCATAATAGCTAGCTGTAACCTAGAAAGTACTTTTATTGGGTCAACAAATAGGGTCACTTGACCGCTTCCCTGGGATTTGAAGCAGACACTGCCTGCTGTCGGCACTGTTGATATTTCCCTTCAAGACCTCATTTGTTGTGTATCATATGTAAAATTTCTAATGCACTACAGGTATGTGTGTTAGGGATAACCACATTAAACATGCCAACATCTACCCTTCCTGTAGTCTCTCATCTTTTGTCTTCCCTGACTTAGTGACTGTACAACTTCCATGCCCACACAGCAGTGGGGGAAAATGCATGTACCACAAACAACATCACAGTTAATACAGCAGGAGCTTTCTGCAGTCAGCTGCCAGTCTATCAATAGAGCACCTAATTGCTTGTAATAATGATCATTTGCAACAGGAAGAAAAGCAGTCAACCACTTGCTCATTGGAGACTTAGCATGTAATGCCAGCCTTTAATATTGAACACATAGCATCCAACTGTTTATTCTGTAGTGTCTGCAGTGAAATTCCTAGATAATATGCACAACAGGGTGGTGTATATCAGAATTTGGACAAGCAGTAAAGATACAGAATAATATCATGCAAACAATTAACCACTACCTAGTGAACTTTTATACTTATGGAACTGGCCTGAAAAACCAAGATCTAAATTACACATGAACTATGCTGGTTCTTTCCTTGGCAAAATGTTTGGTGGTGTTCGATGTTCATTCAAAGTAGATGAAGGTATATCTCAAAAACTGTTTTTCTGTACATGCAACCACTGAAAAACTGTGGCAAAAGCTGACGTTTTACAATGCACGATATTCCTGAAATGCTGCTGTCTGGCAATGGATCCGGCTATAGACAAGTGCATTTTGCAAAGTTTATGATGAGAAATGGAATTCATAAACTTACTGGATTTCATCCTTCACCCAGTGGCCTGGCAGAGGTTTGTACAGCTTTTGAATGATTTCCTCATTATTTTCCATGTGAAGGACATGTGTGTACAACTTCAGCATCATTGCATTGACTATCTCTGCCCTTATCAAACATTTGTGAAAATATTCTACTGCATGTCTGGCAGCTAACCAAGAGGATTAAGGCCTGAACCATTAATGAACTGCTTCCTGGCACCAAAGTGTACATAGTTTGATTTCTTCCACCTGTGTATGCTTCCTAAATAAGTGATGTACGTCAGGTTATCACCATTAATACATGTATCAAATTAAAAACAAAACACTACTTTCATTGCTCTTATCTCAAAACCTTCCTGCAGACATACTGTGTGTTCATAATGAATTGTGATACAGATAGTCTTCCTTTCCATCAGTCAATGCTGTCTCTTTGCCCTCAACTTGACCAATGTTATTGCAGTATAATTCTTTGATCTTTCAAAAGATCTTGACACTGTGAACCATGCACTCCTGCACAAACTTGAGACTGCACTCTATGATCTTGGTGTGAATCAAAAGGTATTTTCCCCCCAAAAAACTCAGCCTGCCTTCCTGGACTCTTCTATTTATAGACTAGTACTTGTAATTCACTGTACTCCCTAGGGGTCAATTTTAGGATTCCCTACTGTTTCCGGTTTTATTTATTTATTTTTTTACCAGTTAAACAAGACTATGGATCTGCCAAACTAATCTAGCATGTTGCTTTACTTGGTCTGGCTGTCTCCTTCCCTCAGATTCATAGGGAGACACTAAGCATGCAGTATAGGAGACCATTGAGGTATCTGCCTTGTTAAGAGACTGTCTCAAAGTCACACAGAATTAAATTGGAGGCTGGGAGTAATCAAAACCTAGGCTACATGAAGCAGCTGTTTAAAAGTTGATAGCATAACTAACTGCCAGACCAGAATCAAGCCTGAATGCCTCTGTTTCTTGGATTTGGTTAAATGAAAATGCCATTAACATGGTAGTCTTGCTTTACCATATCCATTTTTGATGGAATCCCTCCTGTGTGTCTTTGTCATGTGCCTGTTTTTACACTCCACACACACTCATGCATCTCATAGGTTCATTGGTGTTTACTAGGCTAACGACCACAAGCGCCTTTTTAACCCTAGCCATGCATCCCAAATCTCTGACAAGTTCTGATATCATTGATAAGTGTAAGCAGGAGCTTAGGAGGTGAAACATTTACAAGCAGGGGCCTGGGAGATAAACTGTTTACAGGCTGCCTGTGTCCATTAGAGACATACGTGCCAGACCAGGGATGAATTTCCTGTTCCCCATCCAGTTATCACTTCCTTTATCTGGAATATATAGACTGCGTGTAGTATTATGCAGTTCCACATGTTGGTAGTTGGAGCATTGCATGAAAATGAACATTTTTAAACATATATCTATTGCCTTGCCTACAAGTATTTAATTGTTTTGGGATGATTTTCTTCTCTCCTATGTGATCCCTTTTACCAATGGACATTTCTCTTTTTTGTATTCAAAATCATTTTTTTTCCTTGGACCATCACTGAAAATTATTCTTATCCCATTAGATTTCTTATGCTAAGAAAAATAAATAGGTAGAGAGAGGGACAAACAAATGCAATTTCTGTAGGATCTGCACACCCATACAGTGGCTCAACATATATGATTTTTTGGTCTCCCTTATCAGGCCCTTTGATCAAGGATGCACCACGGGATACTTTTTCACCTATTTGGGTGCAACCTATCTGAGTTTAAAATACCATTATCAAGTCTTGGTTTGCCATCTCCAAGTGAGGATAAAGAGGGACCTCCACTTTTCTGAGTAGAGACTGTTACCTTTCTGTTCTACGGTGGTATTTTCCAAAGTCTTCAAGACAGTAAGCAAACAGATACCAGGCAGGCCATTTTGTCCTTTAAAATCTCTACTACACGTGCAGTGGTACCACAGAAGTATCTGCTTAAGTCTACCCATAACCCCATGTAATGCACGCATTTTTTTTTTCTGCCCCAGTGTCTGCTGACTATCTGGTCACTGGTCACAGTCCTACTTATTCATTCTTCTACAGGTGAGAACTAATCATGGTGCACTCCTGACACAGGCAACCTTTAAGGGATTTTACTTATGCTATAACTTCCAGAAACATACTACAATTGACATGACATGAGGATGTCATTTATTCCCATGGGTGCCTTTTCCTGACACATACCCCTGCCTTCTGCTCATAAGCATGCACCTACTGTCAGGTCATCTCTATCTAACTATCGTGGTTAACAAATTATTTTTTTCTTATTTATCCCTTACTGACTGCTTTAGTCCCACGAGGCTAGTAACCTCTTTTTAGGGGAGACCTGTGGTGGTATTTATACTACTAGGGGAAATTTGGCCAAGGCATGGGAGAACTTCCCCTACCCATTATTGCAAATGGGACCCATTTTACACGAGCACTTCCTATTTCCATTTCAGGTGCAGAGGCAGCCTGGAGAAATCGGGAGTTAGATGTAGAGAAAATGAGATAATGGACTGGTGAGATGAATGGAGGAGAAAGCTGATATCGAGATGGAAGAATGCGTGTAGGATTCTGAGGACTTTTTCAAAGAAATGTTATGGAGGTGCGTTGGCAAATGATGAATGTATAATTACAACCCTCCAGTTGGCAGGGTTGTGGAATGATTTACTTAAAGAAATGGTGATGCAGAGTGAGCCAGAAAATGAGAGAGATGCTTCCTGGGAGATGATATGGAGATAATACAAAAGGAGGATGTAGTGACTATCCTGAAGAATAGTGGCGAGATGGAAAAGAAAACATATGCAGGGAAAGTAAAAGAAGGCAAAATAGGAGAAGCAGCAGTGAAAAAGGCAGAAGAAAATGAAAAATCAAAATATATGCTAAGGATTCAATGTAAAGAAGACAAAGAAATGGACAGGTATAAAGTATGTGACAATTTAATATCTCCTTTGGGTGTAAAAGCATATGAGGTAAGAGCATTTATTCTTATTAAGAGAGACATTTTGTGACATTATATGTGAGACTGTTTTTTCAATGGAAAACCTTCTTGAAGAATATGAAAAAAAGACTGTAGCCCATGGAATCTTTATGCAATAAAAGCATTTAACAGGAAAACAAAAAAAGAAAATTCATGAACAATTTCAGACAGAGGTGGAAAGACATTTTCATAGGACATTTGAAAACGTTACATGAAGTACTGAACATATCAAATGTTTATGATAAACAGGGTTAGGGACTAGCAGATGGAACTGTAATATTTTGTTAAAAATCGAAAGAGAAAAAAAAGATGTCATGATAAATGGGGAGGGAAACAAGGGCGTTGTAAAATACTGGGGACACCCCAAAACATGTTTTTTGTATGTCTGGAAAAGGACATTTGATAAGTAACTGTTACAAAAGAAAATGTTATATTTGTGGGGAAATGGGACATGATGCAAAAATGTGAATTGAAATGTTAAATGTAGCAGCATTTGACATTTATAGATGGATTGTAAAAATAAAATAAGAGTAAGGAAAAAGAAAGAGAAGAAAATGAACAAATAGAAGATGTTAGAAATAGTAGAAAAAATAAATGAAAAAATAAAGAGGACATAGAATAAGCATATGAAATAAGTCATGAATACATTGTGAAGACACAACTTGGGAGTTGTAAAAGGAAAAAAATATATATTGGTAAAAGGGTAAAAAAAAGAAAGAAAATTTAAAGGTCCAAATACAAAAGAAGAAAGGAACTGGATAAAAATGTTTGATTCTTACCTTTGGGAGGGAAACTAGTTAGTCTTAGAATGGCCCATTAAGGCATCTAGCCTAGTAATTAGCTATGAACTTATGAAACCATGAATCTAAGGAAATGGGAAATGGAAATTGTTGGATGTTTTCTGTAAATGTAGTTAGAAGCATGGGGGGTTTGGAGTGGTGTAATACATGTGAGGCAAATGTAATTATATTAGAAGAGACAAGATTTTTAACAAATGAAACATTACCCCCCCCCCATAATTTCTCTGTTTGTAATCTGGAATTTGCAAAATTGGGAAGATTAACCATTGCAGCTTTAAAATGGAAAGAATAAGTATATAAAATTAGAACATTATATGGTTAAAAGAAATGGAAAGCTTATTTCATCAAATTTTAGACTATGTAGTGATAAATATGAATATTAAAAGAGGTAAGCATAAAAAGAAAGGCAATGATTTTACATCTTATAACATCTAACAGTTTTTCTTATAAGTTAAAACCTTGGGACAAAAATTCATGGACTTACAAAAGGTTTATGCATAGGTTCATAGGTAGGTACTAGGCTATCTGCCCAAGGGCCTACGTAAGCCTAGCCAACAATGTTCCTTGGCTTACACCACCCAAGAAAGTTATTTTCCTGTGCCACTGTCGAGCAGAGACACAGAAGTGATCCTCAGGGTGTATTTCCTATTTCCCATTCACTCATTAAGATTTTTCTTGAAGAGTGCTAATGAAGAACTTTGCTTGACATAGATGGGCAGCCTGTTCCAGAGTATGGGAAGTCTCTGGAAACAGGAATCTATCCCTCCAGCCTGTCCTGTTTATTGTGGTGACAAGGTTTAGATTCCTAGAGCATGTAGCTTGGAGGGATTGGGATTTCTTTAGGTCTAGCATGTCCAACAGCTCTGGGTTTGACATAGCTTTATATGTTAGGCAGAGATCACCTCGGAGTAGGTGATATGCTATGGAGTAAAGCTGGAGTTTTTTGAGACGGTCATTGTAGGGCATTTGTTTGAGGCCAGTAATCCTCTTTGTGAGGTACTTATGTGGCCTTTCCAGCTGCTACAGATGTCTTGTGAGGTACATTTCAAAAGGGGCATTGTACTCTATAATGGGTCTAATGAGTGTCGAGTAGAGAGCAACAATGACCTCTTTTTTTTCCTGGATGAGAACCCTTTTATGATGAGGTGTGCTACATAGAAGGACTTCCTGACTACTGTGGCAATGTGACTATCAAAGGAGAGACTACTGTCCACCTGGGTCCCAAGGTCTCTTATCACACATTCTGTGTTAAGTAGATTGCTGCCTATGTGGTAGTTCATGGGTACAGAGTTTTTACCAAAGGGGATGACACTGCACTTTTTGGCATTGAGCTTGAGGCCACGGCTCTGACACCAGGCATCTGTCTCAGTGAGGCCCTTCTGTAGGATGTCCACTTCATTTGGGGACTTGACTATGGCTCCTAGTCTGCAGTCATCTGTGAACTTCATTAGCCAGAGGCCTTCTGTGTTAGCCTGTACTTCAGAGAAGTAGATACCAAACAGGAGAGGTCCCAGGACGGAACCCTGTGGTACTCCACTTGTCGCTGCTTTGAGGTCAGATTTGGAGTCTGCAACTTTTACAGTGCGGGTTCTGTCAGTGAGCCAGTTGGCAACCCATTTTGTGACATAGGGATTTATACCTAGTTTAGTGAGTTTAGCTATAATTCCAGAATTGGGGATGGTGTTGAAAGCCTTGGTCAGGTCAAGATAGGCTGTGTGAACCACCTTACCCTCATCTACGGCTTTGGTGATTGCCTCAAAGAAGTCGATCAGGTTCAGGAGGCATGATCTGCCTTTCACAATCCCAAACTGGGTGGATCCAGAGTTTGGAGATTACCAATGTCTTTGTTTATAAGTTCCATGATGATACTTTCCATGGCCTTGCAGACCAGGCTCATCAGGGTAATAGGGCGATAGTTCCCAGGATCAGTGGTGGCTCCCCCTTTGTGGAGTGGGATAACTGTTGCTGTGCGCCATTCAGTGGGCACAAAGCCCAATGCGAGGCTATTATTGAACATGGTGATTAAGAGGGGAACCAGTTCGTTCTGAAGTTCATGTAAAATGCACCCTGGGTTGTTGTCCAGTCCCATAGATGCTGTGTTTTTGGCTTTAGAGGGTGCAGCTTTTACCTTCATAGTTGTGATTTCAGGGACTCTGCATTCTTCCTGTATAGATATGGGTCCCTTTAGGGGGTGGGGATAAAGTTAGCACTGAACCTATCTGCCAGGATGTTGGCAATATCAGTTCTGTAATTTTCGTACTGTTGTGCAGTAACTCAGAGCAGATCTGGGTGTTGCCATCGAGATTCTTGACATAGCTATAGAATGCTTTGTGGTTGTCCTTATAATTAGTGGTGATTTTGTTTTTGTAGCTAGCTTTGGAGGATCTTATACGGGATCTCAGCTTCTTACTGAGGCTGACCACTCATGGGATTTTACTCTATTTTGCAACAGTTTCTTCCTTTTGTTGTACAGTTTGTTAATGGCAGGGGACCACCAGATTGGCTTCGTTTTATTTGGAGGATAGCATCTTGGTTCTGTTTGGGATAGCACGATCCATGCACTCGTGTAAGTGCTTATAGAGTGTATTTGTGTAGGATTCAGCAATCGTAACTGTATTGTCCATTTGCATGGGTGTCATGAAGTTAACCACTTCTGTCTTAAGAAGCATGAAGTTGGCTTTGGAGAAAATTTTTACTGTGGTTTTCTTAATGAGGGGTGGGGGCGAGATGTGGATATCAAGGCTGATTAGCTTATGGTTGGATCTAACCAACAAGGAGTCGACTTCAGGTGTGGAACACTGGTCACTCATGTTGGTAATGACTAGGTCTAGGATATTGTTGCCCCTGGTGGGGGTGTGGATAAGTTAATCCAGGGTATTGGAGTTTATGAATTCCAGAAAGCGTTGAGCTAAGGAGTTGGTACACAAGTAGTTTTTCTAGTTAATGGTGTTGTAGTTGAAGTCGCCCATTATTGGGGTGTTTGGTTGAACCCTAATATTTTCCAGTACATCAAGAAAATAGGAGTGGGAATCCTAGGGCATGGTGGGGGATCTGTAGCAAACTGCAATTTGGATTGCAGTTTTGCCCAGAGTTAGTTGCACTTGGATAACCTCGGATGCATTATGCTGAGCAACTAGCCTGGAGGTATGGATATCCTTAATGAATATGGACACACCTCCGCCTTTGGTGTTTCGGTCCAGGTTACATGGCCGAAAATTCTGGTATGAGTTATAGCCTGATAGTGCAGGGGTGCTCTCTGGACCCTTGAACCAGGTCTCAGTTACTGCACAGATATCAATGCTCTCCATTTTAAGGAGTGCCTCGAGTGAGTGCATTTTGAGATTTAGACTTCTAGCATTGAGTAGCATTACCCTCAGTTTTTGCTTGCCTGTCCCTGTTACGGTGGTGAATTTGTCATGTGAACCTTGCCTAAAAAAGGCACTATAGGGGCAGCAAGAGCCTTAGCCAGTATTTGGAATCCCAAGGGCTACAGGTGCAGGCCATCTGTAGCAAAGCATAGTGGTCTGTCGACCATGTCATCCCAAGGAGACAGATACTGGATCCCCTTAGAATGACACCAGAAGCTTAGCCAATTGTTGAAGTCAAACATTTTGTCCTTGTACTGCGGTATCATTCTGGGCGATGGCAGAATGCTACTCAGGGCTAGGGTCATACCTATCTGGGCTACAAGATCAGAGAGCTCTTCCATGTCTCTTTCATGTAGTTAAGGGAGGTATGTCTCAGGTCATTCACACCAACATGGACAATGACAGAGTCATATTTGTACTTGTTATGGAGTGACCTGAGTGTGTGGGTTATGTGGTGGATCCTGGCACCTGACAGGCAGCTGACAGTAACCTTCTCCTTGTTTAACCTGGTGAGTGGGACATCAGTGTGCCTGACTATAGAGTCACCTATGACTAGTGTGTTGGGTACGTTGTTTTGCCTTATTGGCTGTGGTTGAGTGGCACACTGAGTCTGTGGGCTATGTGTCATTTGGGTTGTGTTGTGGGATGGAGGTTGCCTGCGTTTCTGCTTTGGAGGTCTCTGTTGCTTAGACAGATTATTATTGAGAGTCTCCGCAAATGTTTTTGTGTTACTATCTGTGGATTTTGATGGTGTAGATTTAGTGAGACTATGTGATGAGTGTGGTGTGGTGCAAATGTTTACCTTCTCCTCATGACTGTCAAGTTCAGTCTTGGTTGGAGAGAGCTTTACCTCCAGTCTGGCTAGATAAGTGCATCTCTCACAGATTGTAGTGTTGGGTGGTAGGCGGAGAGGGTTGTCTGTGTACATGAGGCAATTTCTACATTGCCTCAAGATGCCCAGATTCATCAGATACACAGGAGAAAACACTGGGAGCTGACCCTTGGACATGCCTGAATAAAAAAACAATGTTCCTCTAGATAAGTGAGGAAAATGAGTACAAGAGCTGTTTTTCTCTAAGCAAGTGAAAAAAGTAAGTACAAGAACTGTTTTCCTCTAGGTATTGATGAAGGTTGAGTGCTATAGTAATTAGCTTATTTAGTACTTACAAGTTCTGAACGTGCTGAGCATGAATAAGCAAATTTTAGTGCTAAAACTAAGAATCTGTATCTGCACTAGATGTGTTACAGGACAGAAACAATTGCAAATGCAAGCTTTCAAATCAGAAAGTTGAGAGAGATTGCCCAAATGGCCAATAACTACAATTTCTGGGCCAGAACCACTCCTTATGTGGTAGACAGGTTACCTAGTGCTTACCACTCCCATTGATAAGCTAGAAGGCTTCCCTCCAACACAGAAAGGCTTGGGGGGGGGGGGCTCAGAAGCTTACATACTGTCCTGGATACAGCAAATCTGTATCTGGAACACTAGTTACAGGAAAGGTAGGAAACAAGCTTACTTTTTTTTGTTTTTTTTTTTTTTTTTACAGAAAAGTAGCTAAAACAGTAGTAAAAACAATTCACATGCAGTGCAAGCTAGGACACTTGAGTATGTCGCAATATTAGACCAAACACAGTTTAAAAATGCAATTAAATTAAAAAGGACTAAAAGCAAGTGCAGAAAGAGTTTATTAGGTAGAATGTGGCAAAGAGATGGGACTGGGGGAGTGTCCCAGATCAAATCTACAGTGTGGGGGGGGGGGGGCAACTGCAAAAACCACCAAATTTAAACTACAAGCCAGAAATATGGAGGGTGGATGGGACAAAACAGTTTCAACAGAGATCTAAGCAACAACTAACAGTACAAACTCTAAAACCAAAAAAATATACTCAGCTCTGTATATTTGCAGACAGATTGGAAATCAGTCTCTCTCAGAACAGGGAGACAACAATTTCAACAGAGATCTAAGCAACAATTAATAGTCAAACTCTAAAACCAAAATAATATGCTCATCTTTGTATATTTGCAGATAGATTGGAAGGCAGTCTCTCAGAACACAGGTTCCAGCAATTAAATGCAGGCTGTTACTAACAGGTCTAATTTTATGCAAGTGATCCTTGAGTTAGATAACACACTAGCTGTAGAAACCAGTTATAACAACTGAAGACACGGCAGAAAATAGGGGGAGGTGGGGAAAACAGTTTCAACAGAGATCTAAGCAACAATTAACAGTACAAACTCTAAAACCAAAAAAATATAATCAGCTCTGTATATTTGCAGACAGATTGGAAAGCAGTCCCTCAGAACAAGGAGAAAACAGTTTCGACAGAAATCTAAGCAACAATTAACAGTCAAACTCTAAAACCAAAAAAATATACTCAGCTCTGTATATTTGCAGATAGATTGGAAGGCAGTCTCTCAGAACACAGGTTCCAGCAATGAAATGCAGGCTGTTACTAACAGGTCTAATTTTATGCAAGTCAGGTTTAGTTATAAGAGAAAGGGACATAGTTGAAACAGGATTTTCAGATCATCTTGCAGTATGGCTAGAGGTAAAGGAAAACAAGGAATATATACAAATAGGCAAATGAATAAAAAGGATAAGTAAAGCATTGAATTAAGAAGGAAATATATTAGTATTATTGAAAGTATATTAATACGAGAATATTTTATCAAAATTGATCTGAATGGTGGAGGATATTTAAGGAAAAATATATATTTTTTACAGTAGCAATATGTTGTGGAAAATAGAGAAAAATGTAAAAGAACATATTACTTTGACAAAGAAAGAGAATTATATGAAAGAAATTGAGAAAAAAATACAAGAATTGTTACATAAGCAAAGATACTTTTACAAGAAAAGGAGAAGTAGTATGGAGTTACTTAAGGAGATTAGTAAAGGAAGACAGTAATGTAATGAGAGAAATAAAAATGTAAAAGGAAAAAACAGAAAACTCCAGAAAAGATTATGTACAAAATTACATATACAAGAAATGTTTAAAGAAAAAAGGAAGGTAGAGATGGAAAGTAAAACAGTTAACAGAAAAAGAGAATAAGGAGTTGGAAAGGGCAGTTCTTTATATGATCTAAAGTATTAGGACAAGTAAATATAGATTCAGCTGTAGGGCCAGATGAAATAGGGTACGTTATTTGTTTCTGGAGAAAATATAAATGATCATTCAGAAAAAAAGGCTGATAAATTCAGTACTGATGGGGGAAAATAGCATTCTTAGTAAGTTCTGAAGAAGCCCGTTTAATACGGGTGGAAGCGCTTAACTGTTCAATGTATTTCAGTCCGTAGCAACTTGCTATCCAGTCTTATATTGCATTTGTTTTGCATGTAATGTTAGTTTGAGGTTGTTCTGATGCCTCTACTTGAGCATTTTAGTTAATAAAGCTCCGTTTTTATCATCCGTGTGGCGAATTGCTTTGGGCGTCGTAGAGCGGATTTTATCTACTAGCTCTACTCATTTGTGTGACGGGACGAGTGTCGGCTGGATGAGAGGTGTGAGAACACTTATTGGTACTCCGTGGTTCATTTTTTTTTTCCAGTTGGTTTTGTGGATATCATTAGTAAGTATATTTTGCCAACAGTATTTGAAAAGGAATTATTGCAGATATTTTTTTTTATTTATATGGGGTTCTAGATTGACACTTTGTACAAATTTAATGAACAGGCATATAACACTGGGTTAATTATCCATATACCTCCTTCCTCTTTATTTATATATAAAACTCCTCATTTTACTGGGTTTAAAGTGGATAAATGAAACAATATGAGAGATTAGTAGTAAAACTGTATATATATATATATATATATATATATATATATATATATATATAGATATATATGTGTGTGTATGATAAATTTTGGGGTGTGGTGAAAAAGATTAAAAGAGAAATAGAGTGTATAAATGAAGCAAAATGTTACCAAGGGAAAATATTTTTGTGGAAAATAAAAAATGATATAGCAAAAGAAAAGTATAATATAAAAATGCAATGATAAAACATTGCTATGTAAAACCATGGGAAAATCTAACAGATGAAAAATTAAAGATATAAATATAAGAATCAGGTAGTGTAATCAGAAAGTAGAATGTCAAGATTTTTTGTGAAGACTGATAATAGATAAATTGCTAGTTAAAGGAAGTATGCCATGTAAAAAGAATAGTGGTAGAATATGTTTATAGTTTCAAGAAGAAGAAGAATCTACTGAACATGTGCTTTTGAAATGTAAAAGAGTAAAAAGTTATGGGGAAAATTATGTAAAGAAGATTTTTTCAAAGCTATAAAAAAGTGGATAAAATAAACATGGCTATAATTAAATATGGACATTATAAGAATATAAATAAAGAATACATTAAAATAACTTGTTTATCCTTTTATGTCATATGGATTACAATGGATGAAAGAATAAATGAAAATATGTTTATAAATAAATGAAAATATGTTTAATGGCTTTTAGCAACAGTATTCAGTATAATCAGATGGTAGTTATGGAAAACGTAGTGATGGTCTAATAGGGATGAAAATATTTTATGATTGTATGGAAAATTATGACTGTATAAGAAATATTTGTATATCGATATATTTGTACATTTGTAAATATTTGTAAATATGTTGGTTCTTTTTTATATAAGCAAAGGACCTCCTACTCTTTTTGATAGATGCCATGAGATTTTTTTGCTTCCACTTGAAATAACAGCAACTCAAGGAGATGACAACTTAGTTTAATTCTTCATCCAAATGATGAAGGGAAATAAAAATGGCTTGTCACTCCTGCCCTGCAGTGCTTCCTTGCAGACATTTATTGCTGCATAGTCCAAAAGCTGTGTCTGTTCCTATGGAACCCTGTGAAACATGGGTCAGTCTCTTATAGGAATTATGATAGAACTGTAGCTACCATCTAATAGATGGGAATGTATGACCCTGTCAGCTTGCTGCTTCTTTGTCTGAAATTATTTCAGTACTCCTTAGGATACACTTATTAGGTAGGATTTCAAGTCTAAAATATTTCCAGACACACAACCAAATATACATCATAGAAGTGAAAGGATGACATCAGCTCTCCTTTGGAACTTGAACCTAAGACCTCTGACATACCATGCTGATATCACTACCACTGGACCAATAGCCTGTATAGGTCAAATGTGTGTGTGTGTGTATGTATGTATGTATATATATATATATATATATATATATATATATATATATATATATATATGTATATATATATATATATATATATATATATATATATATATATATATATATAGTTTTTTTAAATGTGTGTATATGTATGTGTGATTTTATATATATATATATATATATATATATATATATATATATATATATATATATATGTATAAAATATGTATACACACACTTGCATGTGTATGTATGTATGAATATATAGATATATATCACTATTGTGCACATTATGCATATCACAATGACAAGGCATTTAACACACAACACATATTCTGTATTCTATAATCTTCTGACATACCAGCTCAGGGTGTGAACCCTGTTTTCTACTGCAACAAAGAAATGCCTTCATTGGAAAAACAGAACCAGCATGATTGTATTACAAAAAAGCTTCATGTTTCAAAAACAACATTAGACTGCAGCTGTAATTCTGTTTAGTAAACTTTTATTGGCTTCCTTCCAGTATCTGCTTGTCACAGTAAAAATCTACTTTGTTTGCTGTATGGCTGGTCTCTGCTGTTCTTTAAGCATTCCCTCATGTCCCTCTTCATATTTCTCAGCTCTAGAGTGAGTGTAACCATGCAAAAGGTGACATTGCAGAGGCTTGCCTCCAAAAGGTTAAACATTCTTTGAGATGAAGAATAATGCCCTCCCACATACTTCTCCCATGCACCATCAAAGGGCAGAGGAATGCAGTTCTCTCATCTCCTGAGGGAATGAACGGAGATTGCTGTTATTATTAACATTAAATACAATCTATAGGAGTGCTCCCAGGATACGTATACAACCAAGGGCCTATTGTTTTCAGATAGCAAATTAAAATTGTTTACCAAAAGAAGAAAGTTCACACGTTGTCATTTCTGCAGATAATGCAATTGCAAAGTGACATATGAAAAGCCAGCCCACACAGACCGTGAGAACAGATTTTTCAACAGCTATAAGAGATGAAATTATAGCCAAACTTTATTTAATGTTGCAGCTTTATTGATTTAGCCTAGTCTTGCTCAGGAGAATAAAAAAAAATGGTAAGAATGAAAACTCAGGGGGAAGAGGAGTTGGAAAGATGGTTAGGCACCCAAAATAATGACAGAAAAACTGAAAGAGAGAGAGAGAGCACAGATCAGGGAATGTGATTTAGATATGTCACGGCAAAAATCGCCTTTCCTTGAGGATCTAGCTTTGGGGTATATGTTTGAGGATATTAGCTTTGTGGCATGAGATAGTTGATTAGTGCCAGGTATTTCAGAGAGAAAAGGACCCGCAAACAGAAAGCATCATTGATGCTTGGCGTGTTATCTAATAGCTTAGTGCTAGTCATTACTTTTTTCATTCTATATCAGGTCAGTTTATTTGCTAATAGTACTAAGGTAAGGAAAGCTATAACTTCTCAAGGATGGGTGTAATTCCCGCATTCACATTGTGTGCAGTTCTAGGGAACAGATGATCTGTACCTGCAAAATAATGACACTGACCATGTGCACTGATGCACCAAAACAATCACCCTACAAAACAGAAAAGAAGGTGAGGGTTAAACCTAGGGATTATATCCCTAAACAGTGCCAGTTACTTCATTCAGGTGTTGCATCAACCAATAATCAGTAAAATGTTAAGCTACATTGGTAGGGAATAGCAACATCAGAGTGACAGATGTGCTCTGGTCTCTTCTAGAGATTTGTATTTCCCACAAAATAGAGGAGACTTGGATCCTGCAAAGGGTGCAAACATGAGTTGCAAAAGTGATAAAAATCATGACCACTTTTCCTTCTAGACACAGGCTACATACCTTAAATAGATTTATGCCCCTAAAGACCACAAGGACTAGGACTTCATTATCACTGAGTATTAGAAGTAGGTGATCAGGATGGAGACACACTGCTTGCATATATATATATATATATATATATATATATATATATATATATATATATATATATATATGTATGTGTGTGTGTGTATATATATATATATATATATATATATATGTATATATATATATACACACACACACATATATATACATATATATATATATATATATATATATATATATATCCGGGTCTATATTATAAGACTGACGTTTGAAAACATTGAACAACATATGGTCGATGTCTTCAAACATCGGCCTTATAAAAAGACAAAAAAGAAAGAAAAAAGTACCCTAATGGGTTTAAGCAGGGTGGCAAGCCCCCCTGCACCATCCACATGGGGAGCTGCACCCCGCACATCCCCCGCTACTTAAATATACCAACTCCGAGACCGCACTTCATTGCAGTAAATGGAAATCTTCCCTTACAGAGATTTCTATTTACACACTCGAGATTCTGAGCGTTCGATATTCTTCTGTTGACAATGTCAGATTTGACATTGTTGGCTTTCGAGAATATAATATAGACCCATATATCCATCCATCCAGTCATCCACAACCTCTTTTTTTCATATTTGCACACTAGATCAGGATGTCACTTTGACAGTGACGAACATCTGGAGCCAATGTTCACACTGCTGGGTAGCTGGTCCTGACTATATGTATGTGTAGGGTCTATATTATATGAATGAAAGTTCATATAATCGAATGCTGTAAACAGCAAAAATGCCGGACTTCGAACCCTTTATTGTGGGAGGCTGTACCCCCCACTAATTATATATACCAACTCTGAGATCGCACTGCAGTGAGGAAAGGGCAAATTTCCCAATCTTCACTGTACTGCAATCTCACAAAAAACACATCGAATGGCATTTTCGCGTATACAGCCATTCAATATTTAGGACTTTCGTTCTTATAATAGGAACCCATATGTATAGATATCTTATATATCATGTTTTCTTTTTTTTTTTTTTTACTGCTGTATGTTTTTATACTTGTTAATCATATGTTAATTGTATCGCTCCCGTATTCAGTGGAAAACATTCTGTATTAATCTCCAGAGCTTTTTTCTTCATACCATAATGTAGTTTAGATTCTAGCATCTTTTCCTTTTTCCTCTTTAAACGATTTTGTTTTTTATGTCAACCATATGTTATCTCTGTTGCTTCTATATTCACTATAATGCTCGATCTTTAATTTTCTCTTAAATTTTCTCCTCGGGCCTCTGCAGAAAATGGGCTCATGAATAGTGCAGTGAGACTAACCAGGTTACCAAACAGAAATAAAATAAAAAAAATAAAATGTACGTCCATCACTTACATCTGGTAGTGAGCCACTATAATAGAAAGACACAAAATGTCTTAAATCTTTTGTTGATTATTTTTTGCAGTGATCCTCACTAAATGAACAAAAGGTATTGAGTACAGAAGGAACAAGAACAGGTGACCCAGTTTTCAAAGTAGGGTATTGCTGGAGCATTTGCCATCTGAGCAGTGGTCTGTTAAGAGTGATACACGTGTAAGTATCCATGCTGCCCCCCCCCCTCACCAAGAAGATCTGTAATGTAGCGGTCTGTTGTGCTAGCCAATAATAGCTTTGTCCTCCTTAGTACACACACACCCACCATTGACTGTACTGTCAAAATGTACCCCCCAATAAAGGTAATAAAAAACAAATATAAAGACTAAAACACAGCACCAGAAACAGTAACACATAAATGATACAAAACTCAGCAGTATTAGTCTCATACATGCATGAAAGTTTAACAAAACATTAAGCATGCATTCCTTTCTTTATTAATATTTTTAGCAATGTACCCCCCGCTAAACTTCCCATCTCAGGCTTGCAATATGGGGGGTTGTGACCATAAACACTCAGTGTCTTTCCACTTGCACTGTGACAGCTATTGGAAAAAAAGTGGAGATAAGAGACTTAACACTGGAATGGAACAGTTTGCACTATATTCATCCCTACCACGAAGTGAACTGACATTGAGGTTGAACCCCTACTGATTTCGTTAGTAAGAATCCTTTAAACTAATTTTAGTTCATTTGACTCATTTACACACACACAAAATAGTTGCAGAGAAGTGATACCCCTTAGTGCAAGTTATATGATAATGATCTTAATTCCATAAACATATATAGTCTTAAGCATGTTCTATCTTTCACTTGTGATAAATTTGATCATTCTACTGGTCTATATTACGTCTTCGAAAAACCTCTCCAGCGAACACCTGTTTGCCAACCAATAAACAACAAAATCTAACTCCCATGAAAGGCCTTTTCAGCGATTTTTTTCCCTAGGAGAAAAAAAGCTTGGCCATCATAGGAAATTTGCCCTTTTCCCCACTGTAGTGTGATTTCGGAGTTGGTATATTTAGTTAGGGGGGCGTGGGAGCACAGCCCCACACTTAGAAGGGTTTGTAAGTTTGTCTGGTTTTTGGTTGGCCAAGCAATTTTCTCCCCTAGGAAAAAATTTGCTGAAGTAGCTGTTCGAAGAAGTTGGATTTCGCTATTTATTGGTCGGCGAGCAGGCGTTCGATGAAGAGTTTTTTCAGGATGTAATATAGACCCTCCACTATGATACTTCAGGTACAACTAACATTGGGTAAGACTGAGATCCAGGTCATAGCCTGCTATAGGTCCCCAACCATGTCCTTAGACTCTCACTCCACGTTCCTTAGCACCCTGGAATCTATCAAGGTCCAACCCAATACACTCATACTAGGAGACTTCAACTACCCCTCCATCAAATGGGAAAACTACTCAAGCACCAATGCACTGGCCCAACGCTTCCTGGAATTCATAAATTCCAGTGCCCTGGACTAGCTCATTCTACCCCTATTAAAGGAAGCAACATCCTTGACCTGGTTATTACTAACATGGGCAAGCATTGCTCTACGCAAATAGTCAATTCCTCCCTGGTTAGATCCGACCACAAACTAATCACCATGGAACTCCACATCTCACCCCCACCCCCCACAAGGGTTTCCACCATAAAAAACTTCTCCAAAGCTGACTTTTGACTCCTAGAAACAGAGGTAGCTAACTTCACGGCACCCATGCCAATGGAAAATAGATGCCTGACTGCCAAATCATATACCAATGCACTGTACAAACACGTACATAAATGCATGGAACTAGCAAAACCCAACAGAACCAAGACACTCTCTTCCAAAAAAAGGAAGCCAGTCTGATGGTCCCCCTGCCATTAATAAACTCTATAACAGAAGGAAGAAACTGTTGCAGAAAAAGTGAAGTCCCAAGACTGGTAAAATTCCTTTATTAGCCTCAACAAAAAGTTGAGCTCCATCATCAAAACCTCCAAAGCCAGCTTTGAAGGCAGAATTGTGGCAGACACTAAAAACCACAAAGCGCCTTTAGTTATATCAAGAATCTCCATGGCAATACCCAGATTTGCTCTGAGTTACTGCACAATGGTACCTCATATAATGAGTCAGTAGATATTGCCAACATACTGGCTGACAGATTCAGTGCCAACTTTACCCCCCCCCCCCCCCAAAGACCAATCTCAATACCGGAAGAATGCCAGGCACCCTGCATTACTGCAACACAGGTTAAAGCTGCATTGTCTTAGGCCAAAAATACAGCTTCCATGGGACCCAGCAATATCCCTGGCTATGTTCTACATGAATTACAAAGTGAACTGGCACCACATCAGTGTGCCCTGTTCACTCACAGCCTCACCTCAGACTTTGTCCCTACTGAATGGCACACTGCTACAGTCATCCCTCTCCACAACGGAGGAGCAACTACAGACCCTGGAAATTATTGCCCCATTAGCCTGATGAGTCTGATATGTAAGGCTATGGAATGCATCGCCATTCATAACCCAAAGACTGCTCATGCTCTGGAATAGACTTCCCATATATGTCAAGCAGAGCACCTCACTAGAACTCTTCAAGGGAAATCTTGGTGAGTGGATGGGAAATAGAAAGTTCACCCTGTGGATCACTCCAGTGGCTCTGCTTGATAGAGGCGCTAGGTACTAATGAGTGGCACAATGCCAGGGTACATCTATAGGCTAGGCTTTTAAAGGCCCTAGGGCAATTAGCCTAGTACACAACTATGAACCTATGTGAGTTTATAGGCATGCCAAAAAAAGCTTTATGTCAGATGAACTCAATACATGCTCACACACAAGGAAGGCATTGCATGTTATGACCAGGAACTCCGCTAAAGCAATGCTGCTCCAGAGAATGGCGGGGGAATACAGATTAACAAAATGAAATCTGAGTTGTATTATGTGGCATGTGTCATAATTCTAAGCTTTACATAACCACTTGTTAATGAGCAATATTTAACTATTGTCAGTGGCACAACAAATAGCACATATGTCTGTGGTGCAGAAAGCTGTAGGTTCTAGTTCCCCATCAGGTAGATCTATTGGTGAGACTGCAGTGCACTATAAGGGAAGTGCTGCACAGCTGAGCATGCCATCCTTCAGATGAGGTGTTAAATCAAAGCTCTTTCTGCTTGAGTTGGTGGTAGCACAGATGAATGTAAAAGATTCCTCAGCTCCTATAAAAAAGTGTAGGGGTCTTTTATATACAAAATGAGCTTTTATTTATAACATATTGATATATTTACAATATTTACATATTTACAAATGTGCAAATATATAGATATACAAATATGTTTGGGTCTACTTTAGATAATTGAAATACCACTTACCTGACTTTTAAATCACCAAGAAGAAAGCACCAAAAATCCATATAAATGAACACTTACAGCACCGACAAAAAACTACAGGTAAGTGACCACTTGGCCACCATGGTGAACTTTGCCCCTTTCTTGGAGTTGGTATATTTAGTAAGGGGGGGCATGGGGGGGCAGCCTCCCACATGGGTGGGTTTCATGTGGTTAAGTTTTTGTGTTTTCTTGTGGTGCAGTCAAATGGTTACTTACCTGTATTTTTTGTTGGTGATGTAAGTGTTCATTTAAGTGGATTTTCGGTGCTTTTGTCTCGCCCATTTAAAAGTCAGGTAAGTGGTATTTTGATTATCTAAAGTAGACCCATATATTTACACATATTCATAATTTCCTTTACAGTCATACTACATTTTTTCCCCTTTAAGACCCCAATCCCTTTTCCACAACTACCATCTGATTTTACTTAATATTCTTGTTAAAATTAATCATTAAACATAATTTCATTTATTCTTTTGTTCCATATAACCCACATGAAATAAAATAACTTGTTTATTCTTTTAACATATTCATTACTTCTATTCTTATATCCATATTTAATCATATCCATGTTTATTTTATCCACTTTTTATGTCTTTGAAAAATTCTTCTTTACATAGTTTTCCCTATAACTTTTTTACTTTTTTACACTTCAAAAACACACATGATCATTAGTTTCTTCTTCTTTTTGTCAATGCAAAAATATCTCCTTTTATAATATGGCATATTTCCCTTTAGTGGTAATTTATTACCAGTCTCCCCCCAAAATTCTGGGCATTCTACATTCTGATTACACCATTTGCTTCTTTTTTTTTTTTACATTCTTACACCATACTTTTCTATCTTCTTCTGTATAATCAATTTTTATTTTCTACAAAAATATTTTTTTTCTTTGTAACATTTTATTTCGTCATTTATACATTCCTTTTCTCTTGTACTCTTTTTTCCATCCCCCCAAATTTATCATACTTATACAATTTTACTACTAATCTGTAATCTTTTTTCATTTATCTACTTTAACACTTTGTACAAATTTAATGATGTACTATATACCACTGGTTTAATTAAACCCAAATCCCCTTCCTCTTTATTTACATACAAAACACCTCCTTTTACTGGGTTTAATCTACAACACCATATGAATAAATAAATAAAAATATCTGCAATGATTCCTTTCCAAATACCATTGGCAACATGAATGCATTTGCTGAGTAAGTTGTTTTCTTACCAGTACTGAATTTATCAAATAAACTTTTTTTTTAATTATAACTTATATGTTCTCTAGAAAGGACAAGTTTGTTTTATTTCTTCTAATTTTTCCATTCAATTATACTTGTATCTTTATTCCCAAATGTTATACCTAATGTAGAAATTTCACTCATTGTAAAATATATACCCCCATCTTTACTACTACACCTAATCCTTAGCTTTTCTTTTTTTATTTAAAGACATCTTCTAGACACTCATTTGTGCAAATTATTACTTCTTTTATCCAAACATTTATTGCAATTATAATCTCATCTGTATATGTTAACATAACTCAAATTATTAACTCTTCAGGTGTTATATACCCTGCCTCCTTCATTTTGTAATTTATTTCACATTCATAATTAATGCATAACATATACAACTGATTGAGCATCCCTGTCTTGCACCCCTCTTCATATGTACCTATTGGCTTAACCAGTCATTTACACGGATGTTTACTGCATTATTATTATTATAATATGCTGACATACATAAATTCCTAAATTTCTCATTTATATTATATTCTTTCATTATTATCAATAAGATTTCATGTCCAATTGTATCAAATGCCTTATTAAGGTCTCCTATCAAGATTTTCACTTCTTTTCTATTCATAATATCATCCACAATTTCTCTGTCATTAATAATTATTGACAACGCTCCCCCTTTATACTAAATGTATTGTCTTCCATAATATTTTCCATTTTTATTTCACATCTTTTTTGGATTATTTTCATAAAGGTCTTATAATCATTATTATTCAATACTATCTGTTTCCATTTTTTAATTGTCTTCTATCTTCCTTCTTCCATATGAATTTAAGTATTCCATTACATAATTCTTTATACATAAAACCCTCATTTAATCATTCATTCAACATCTTAATTTTTTTCCTAGTCTCTTAAATGTTTACACATTTCATACCTTATTCTTTCTGGTCTTGCAGCCAAATCTATATTTACTTGCTCGTTTAAAGAAATATCCTTTTCTAACTCTTTATTTTCTTTTTCTGTTTTTTACTTTCCTTGTCTTTTTCATTACCTTTGTTTTCCTTTAAACCTTTCTTGTACATATTGTACTACATGATTCATAATCTTTTCCTAAGTTCTTTTTGTTTCTTTTTTACATTTTTTATTTCTCTCATTTTACTACCATCTTCTTTTACTTATCTGCTTAATTGACTCAATTATACTTCTCTTTTTCCTTGTAAAAATATTTGATTTATTATAGCAATTCTTGTATTTTTTATTTCTTTCATGTAGTTCTTTTATTTTTGTCAAAGTACTTAATATCATTATGTTCTAAAGCTTCCAATCTATCATTATATGTTATTTTGTTTTTCTTTCTCTACTTTTCTCACCTCATATTGCCACTGTAAAAGTCTTGTATTTTTCCTTAAATATCATCCACCATTCAGACCAAATTCTTACAGAATGTTTTCGTAGTAATATAATCTTTTCATAACTGTATTACTAAGGTTGTTCCTTCTTCATTCCATGTTTTTTCATTTATTCTTTTTATTCCTTTGCCTATTTTATATATTCCTTGTTTCCCTTTATCTCTAGCCATATTGCATGATAATTAGGAAATCCTGTTTCAACTACCTCCCCTTATCCTATAAATAAACCTTCTAATATTATAAAATAATCTGTTTCAGTTCTATATATTCCTCTTTAGTAAGTCCATCAGTTTTTGTCACAAAGTTTTTTGTTGTGTTGTCATTGGTTAGAATTAATTAATGAAGGGGTGTTTTCTACTATATTAAGAGGTGCTTTTAAATGGTTACTTGTCTGATGAAGTCTGACTATTAAGCTGGATGAAAAGCACTTTACCTTTATTTTGGTTTGATTTTTTCTTGTATTAAAACCTGACGTGCAGTTTTTCATTTTCATTGGTGGTATTCTTAGTTGATTTGCAGTTTTAATGACTGAGATTAAAACTGCGTAGTCATACATTTTTATGCTGATACTTTACCATTTTCAAATAAGTTTAACATAGCTTGATATTACTGTAATATCCATAGCATCAAGAAGCAAAATAAGTAAAGAACTGCAGGCATAGTGTACATAAAAATATGTCATGTTATGTCCCATCAACTCGAGTTAGAGTCTTGGTGACTTGAGAGAATAAAGAATTTTAAAGGATTCAGTTTTGTGCTAGTCTTATCAGATCATCCAACGTCTGACCCGTTGTCATTGAAATCATATTGATCCATCTCATTGGCAGTCTTTCCAATCATGATGTCCTTTTCCAGTTCCTTTGAACCATGTGACCGAAGTTTGACAAAAACAGTTTCATCATTTGTGTTTTGAGTGGCATTTCTGGTTTAATTTCCTTTGTGATCGACTTGTTGCTCCATCTCATTGTCCATGGCACATGGCATTCTCCTCCAGCACCACATTTTGAATGAGTTAATCTTCCTTTGTTTTTGTTTGGAAATCATTCAGACTTTGCAAACATGGTCAATAACCGAGAATGAGTCTGAACTGTTCTTATCTTCTTCTGCAGTCTGATATCCTTACTTTTGAATATTATATCTAGAGACTTCATAGTCATCTCACCCAGCACCAAGCAATGTAATATTTCTTAAGTGCTAGTCAAATCAGTGGTCACAAGGGGACTCAAAGGTTCATACTCTAAACCACGGCAATGACTTCTGCATCAAGCTCGAATTTATCGATGGTATCAGTTGACATAATCTTGGTCCTCTTCATGTTCCATTCTAGTCCCAACCTTCGACTTTCTTCTCTGACTTTATATCCATCCACAACCCACTTTTTCCATTTTTCCACATGGGATTCTGCTATCACTTCAACAGTCTCAATCATCAAGATCCAATTTTTACACCTCCAGGCAGATATATGTGTGTGGTACCTATATATATAGTTTCAGGGCAGTTTATAGGTTCTCATTTTGTTCATAGGTGTGAGAGGTTTCAGAATCTATTGATATCACTGTTAGTTGAGTTGTGCTATAGTCAAACTTGCTTTGGAAGGGGCCCTTTATGTTTTTGGAGTATCAGGTCATTTAGAAGGGTTCCTGAGGCTGTATGCTGGAGTTCTGGACTTTCTTTGTGTGCTGGGTAGCTTTCACATCTGGTTGGCATCCTTTGTTTCTTAAATATTGCAGGGTTACATACGTGGGATGTATTTGTGAACTTCTTTTATTATATTTGTTTAGGCTTGTATGTGCTCTGACCTTTTTACTGGGTGAATGGTTTGTGTTGTTGTGGTTTGTTGCATGCTTAGTGATGTAAATTTCATGTTTCTGATGGTGTGTGATGTGACATTTTAGTCAGTCAGTTAGGTACCATAGACTAATGGTTGATATATAATGGTATATATATATATATATATATATATATATATATATATATATATATATATGCATACATATATATATGTATATATATACATATATATATATATATAGATATATATATATATATATATATATATATATTAACATACCTGGGCACTGTGGTAGGTGCTGCTGTCACCAGGCACCTTAACTATAATCAGAATGTCTTATTCCACATATACCTCAAGTGATTTACTATCATTAACTCAACACACAGGCATTTGAGTCCACCTGTACAAGTACCACATTGTGATTATCAGAATGTAAAAAAAAATGACATTACTGATTGTCCATACTTGCCCCCCCTTCTGGACCCATGTTAATGCTTTTTCCTAGGTCCAGTGCAGTAGGGAGTTCGCTGTTTGTGTCAGGTATACTGGCATTCAGTATTCTGTCTTTCACGGAATATTTTCAGGCATTAGTCAACTTGACTGTCTGTGTGTTGAGTAAATGATAGTAAACAACCTAAAATTGTTCAGTAGAGTCTATGAAAAGGTAATTTGATGTTCTTTAATCAAGGAAACAACTGAAAGTATCACCATGGTAAAGTTCAAACCTTTGCTACATGTCCATTTTGAAATACTTTTTTTGTTAAGAATCTCATTTGTACCACAATGCCAAAAAACAACATTTATTACAGCAACTAAGAAAGAGAGCTTTTCTCTCCCTCATTTGTTATCCATGGTTCTGTCTTGTGGCTTTTATAGAATGTATTCCTTTCTTGAGCTTAACATTTTGAAATCATACATTAATTGGGTAGCGTTCGAAAGACATGCATGCGTAAATGGGCGTGCCTTCATTGAAGGTTGGGCATCGAGCTGGCACCTCGGCGTTTCGTAAAAATCTACTGCCAATCATTAGCGGACTGGAGTTCTGCTGTGGCGACCCCTTACCAGGAAAAAGCCGAATGTACTGCATATAAATGTACTGCTATTATTAACAGTCAATTTCACTATTAATCCACTGAAGCAGCTAACTTATGATGTTATTTCAAACGCATGTGTAATCATGTACAATATTTTCACTCTTGTTTCCCTTTTAAATTCTATGTATTGAATGCACCACATGCAACTTATTATGCTTATCTAAAGTTTATACTGTCAAAATCTATTACATTTTTTTTCTTTTTTCTCTTTTTTTTTTTTTTTTTTGTTTGTGGAGCTTTTCTCCCTAGGCCTTCTTTGAAAATAGGCTACAAGCCCAGTCAGACCTTCCTGGTAAATATAAAATAAAAAGAAAAAAAAAACCTTTCTATGGAGAATAGCTTTGTTTATTACAATTTCTCAGCTACGGTTATACACGGCCAACTGCAGTAATAAGCACAGATCGTTTGTTTGCACAGTTGCCAGACAACTATATGATTATACACAATGCAGAAGTGATATATACAGGATTGTAATGTTCAGGTGTGATTACAAGGCATAGTGAGGATAAGCCAATCCATCCACTTTGTCTAATAAGATCCTCTAGAGACAGCATAAGTACAGTGAGAAGTGACAAACCCAAGAATGAAACTACAGTGGACTGACTACGTTAAAATGCAGATACTTGATCAATATACTATAATCATCAGTGTCAAAAGGTGCAGAAACCAAGCAAGACTAAAACTGAATGGAACATTCTAAGCAGGACCAAAACAGAATGGAACATTCCAAGCAGGACCAAAACAGAACGGGACATTCCAAGCAACACCAAAACAGAACGGAACATTCCAAGCAGCACCAAAACAGAACAGAACATTTGAACTTTAGTCATTAGGACATAATTTACTACTCTAATAAGGGCAGTCTCTGAACAACAGCAAGAAAAAATCATCTGTTCTGGCAAGGACCCATGAGCCCTGTGGCTGTTGGAATTCACATTGTGCTTACACTGCCTTTTCGATAATCTCACAAGGAAATGGAAGGTCCAGGTTGAAGCAGAAATTCTCAAGACCACTGGGATCCAAAGATAGTCTGTTGAGTACCAGTAGCTAAGGTCTTCTTCAATTTCTTCATCCCCAAGCAGGGCTTAATACTGGATAAATAACTGATCCTAGTACATCCTAAAAAGCTGCAACTGGCATGGAACAGCAGTATTCCATCCTGTAAGAAGTAAGGTCTACATTTAAAAGCACATTTAAGAACTCATTATGGTCAGCTTTAAAGTTTTTACATTTCACATTTATCTTTTTTTGTTGTATTTTTCAGGTACAGCTTGCACAGATGTGAAAGAGACATTAAGGGTATGGAACGGTTCCTACTCATAGAACAGCAATCTAAGGACTATATGTTAAATCTCCATTCTTATTTTTAATGTTGTACACTTCCAGAATGAAGCTAAATCTTAGTTCTCTGGCAGATGTGTGTCACTGCATTCTGCCTGCAAGTTGGCAAAGAACAAGGGGCCATTCAGAGAATGGCCATGTATGTTTGAGACATGGTTTATTTGCTGAATAACAAATCATCAAACTGAACTGCATGAATGAGAGTGGGTACTATTGCAAATGAGTGGGAGGGAGGATGAGATGAATGACAAATCGTCAAACTGAACTGCATGAATGAGAGTAGGTACTATTGCAAATGAGTGGGAGGGAGGATGAGATGAATGACAAATCGTCAAACTGAACTGCATGAATGAGAGTAGGTACTATTGTAAATGAGTAGGAGGGAGGATGAGGTGGAATTAAAGAATAGGAGGCTTCATCACCATTAAAAGGAAAAAAAAATCTATGACATAGCACTCGGTCTCCAGAGAAATTTGAGGAGTTACATAAGTAGTGAAATGCATTGTAAGTTGTTGTGGGTATGCTCTCCATGAATCCCTCTGGTTGATAATAATCTCTCATAGCACCTTGTTGCCTCACAAATTGTTGTATGTTGTGGTCTGGCCCTGGATATAGTCATGACATGGGCAGGGCTCTGCTTTTTCTGTTCAATGTTCTTGTTGTTGTTGTTGTTGTTGTTGTTGTTGTGTCTTTCGGCTTTTCCCGGTTAGGGGTCACCACAGCGGAACTCCGGTCTGCTAATGACTGGTATTGATAGTTGATTTTTACATGCCAAGTTACCAGCCCTGACGCACAACCTTCAATGAGGGTATGCCCATTCATGTATGTCGTCACGCAGAAGACGCTCTAGCTGAGAATCGAACCGGACAGCGTCTTACTGTGAGGCGACAACGCTACCGCAGCACCACCTATTAGGGATATATAAGGGGCCTAGTTAGCAGAGAGGATTAAGGACCATAGATATGAATTATTGGTTAGCTGTAAGCCAAGGTTTGGTTCCCTTAGTTATCACTATGTTTTACAGCAATACTGACATACCTCTCAGCTGTTCCTGAGTTTGCATTGTATATCTGTTCTGTTTCCTGTAAAATTTGTGCATATCTGGTACATCACCGAGCAATCAGCTAATACTGTCAGGAATCAGAGTTTCTTACATCTTATTGTTAAATAAACTCATATGGATGCAAAAACCTCTTATTCTATTGACTTTTCAAGTATATTTCAATAATGTTTAAAATTTGTGAGTTTGGGCATGTGTCCCACTATTATTTATGGTTTTGTCAACTCTTGAGCATAGCACCTGAAAAGTATGGTAGTGTCTATCAAAATACAGGATTCTCTTGTGACCATCCTAAATATGTCAAGCACACAGGAAGACTTCGGTTCACCACTGCTTCTGCCCAGGTGAGCGGATTTGAAATAATAATGTGACAGTTGTAAATTCGTGATGCTAAATGTGATTTTATGGGTAACCATAATACAATTTTGAGCATGTATCTACAGTCAGTGTGGTAAACTGTTGCTATTCTTAGGCAGATCTTTTTTAATTCTGTACTCGTGTGCACTTGTTTCCCTTTGTATGCTGTGAGGTTTTTTATACTAAGCAATAAATGCTTGAGCTGCAATAGTATAACCCTGGTTGTCAGAAGTAGTCTTGAATGGAGAATACACATTTGGAATTCAATTAATCACAGAAAACCAGTTCTTTCATACTTTTTAGCTGTCCAGAGTTTTGCCTCATATTTTTGGTATGTTTCTCATAAAATGTGTGGTTTTCTGGCAAATCACTGAGGACTGAAATCACTAAATAATGACATACATTTGAACTTCAGACTTCATATCTTTCAGAACTGTATACTAACACAAATCTCTTTATATAAATAAAAAATGTAGAGCACACCACAACGATGGTATTGGAGACGCTGCTTTATTCCACACACAGACGACTAACCGCTTTCACCTGCACATCCCAGGCTTCATCAAAACACAGATCTTGTTATTCCAGCAGCTTTGTAAGTTTTATAAATTTATAACAGCAGTATTTAAAATTTGTTCTTGTTTTTGGGCCTTTGTCCCCCCATGATATTATATCGTCTAGATTTCTTGCGCTAAGAGGTTGAGAAGTATGACTTTGACCTCAAATAAGAATAACCCAGAAACACAAACATCAGATATTCAAACTTTCGATGTTGGCCAGCAATAGCTTCAAAATATAGCCCCATCACATACCTGTAAATACAGCTGTTGAATTAAATAAGCATATTCCAGTTAGTTCGTGCTTCAAATAATATGCTACTGTTGGCAGTAAAAATGCAACATTTAAGGGAAAATGACAGGTTAACAAAAATTAGAGACAGAGTTCCTAGGTATCGAAAGATAACCAGTGTGCAAAACAATAACTAAGCATGCTGTAAGGTTGTTCCACCATCACAGACTAAGACATACTACCGGAAATAAATGCATAACAGTCATTATTAACAAGAACTATGTTTGTTGCTCCGATTATACTGCACAGGTCCTGACAATAATAATGGGTCACTAGGACTTGCATGTCGTACTGTGAAACTCTGATTTCTAAGTGTCAGAGCAATAGGTTAAAGCTCTTCCACCAAGTCAGATTTCCAGGTCTGAAAAAAAAAAGAAAGCTCCCAAGGAATACAGAGATGGGGGAGGGGTGAAGTGAAGTACCCTGCTCCCACCTACACATCCCAGATATCTGTTAAGTTCTTTGCAGAATGGCAAGTTACTCTCTCCTGCATCTCATAACATTATGGTGCTAAAATGTACTGAACACAGAAATGTCTTGAGCTATAAACTTCTACCTTAAAAAGTATTGGTAGTAGTATGGCTTTAAACACTTTAAAAATCTAAATTATAAGGAAATATATTTCTAGGTTTAAAAATGAAATAAGCATTCAGCAGACAGTAGGGTATAAAACAAACTTTCATGCATTTAAAAATGCCCACAGCCCCATTCTTTATCAGCAATCATTTTCAAGGAGCCTGGATGTTGTACTCTGCCTGCAGGGGGATGGGATGTGAGGATTCTTTTCTCTCCCACACACTGAAGTGGTAGGTTGCAAACATTGGGTTTCTTTATTTAAAGTGGCAATACATATTTTAAGCCAGACTCAGGTCATAATGACATGCAGTTAGTTTTCTTCCTTAAATCTAAAATCCTGTTAACTAGGACATTTGTGCCTTTTCTATTCCCCTGCATGTCCATTACTGATCCTTAAGATCTGGATAATTTCCGCAGTCACTGCCAGTCAGCATAAAGAGAAATAGTACATCAATAACAAAGACATGCTTTCGTTGTCTGTGCTGGCTATCTTATTTTATCTGGGTAAAATAGTTTTCTTACAAAATGTCACAGTGGATGGAGTCTGACAACTTGAAGTAGTGCTCACAGTCTCCAAAGCGGGGTTACCTGATCGCAGTGTTCTCATCTCTGGTACAATTACACCTGCAAATGTAGTGTGTGTTGAATACATGATCTGAAGAGACAATGAGTCTTTTGTTCTTGCAGGAGAGGCACACAAGGCCAGCATTTGATAACATGACTCCCAAAATGAATTACACAATATGTGATGGGTGGGCATAATGCATATATAATGTTTGATTAAACTTGCGACTTGATGTTAGATGTTTATAAAGATTTTATACATAATTAAGGATATATGCTTACAGACTTTATGGAGCAGTGTGAGAAACTGCTGCTTACAATTAGCACACTAGAGTTTTGAGAGCGAGCCAGAATGAGTAAACTACCTCATAATGTTATATTCCTGACAGGTTATTGCACAGATTCAGTGGTTAATCTCTCTCCAACATAGCACTGGGGTCTGGGGTTCATCCCTGACCTCTGGTTACACACTGTGTGGAATCTGAATGTTTACATTATGTACTAGATGTTAGCATAATGGTTAAGGTGTTTGCCTTAGAGGGATAAGGTACATGGGTTAATTATCATCTTTGGGAAAAAATGGCTAGGCTTAAAAAAGGCCAGCTAGCCAATATTAACCTATGACCAATAGTGCACATTTCCTCTATGATCGGCAAGGACATTGGCAACCTACAGACAATAATGAATCCAATCCCAGGTTGGCTTTGCTAAGGGAAGGTCTTCATTACTCAAGCTGGTAGAATTCCTCGATGGGGTCAAAGGCTATGGATGAGTAGAAAACTGTGCATGCCTTTTACCTTAACCTGGCCAGGGCATTCAATAAAATACCCAACTTCAGTATTGTTGTCAAACTCTCAAAACCAGGTATAAATCTCTATATAACTTGCTGGCTTACTGTCTGTCTCACAGACAGGACCTAAAAATTCAGGATCAGTAAGACCACCACCTCCAGCAGACTGGCTACCAGTGGAGTACCACAGTGCCACTTCTTTTTGATATCTACTTCTCAACATAAAGTTTAATGTCAAAGGCCTCTGGCTCATCAAGTTTGCAGATTCTCCCTATGGCAGCAGCATCCTACAAGATGGTCTAACATAAAGAAATGACTGGTGCCAAAGCCATGGATTAAAACTCAATGTGAAGAAATGCATTATAGTGCCCTTTGGGAAATCTTCCACCCAAGCTAATTACTCATAGTTTCATAGTATAGTTTCATAGTATAGTACTAGGCTATCTGCCCTGGGGCATTTGTAAGCCTAGCCATAGTGATGTGGCTTTTGCCACCCCATGAAATGGTACAAAAATGTACAGAATAAATCTAGAATACTGTGCCTCTGTCTAGTAGTGACACAATGAAGGTCCCCTTATATAATATAGTCCATTGATAAAACACCCTTAAAAGAGTTGTGAAAAATATTAAAAACAAACTCCTTTATTATACACACAAAATGGAAGATACTTTCACAAGAAAGGACAATGGAGTAGTTACCAGCAGGGATATTGTCATTTCCAGAGTTGTAATTACCAAGGTCAGAGGAATTAGGATGTAATGTTACATCCGAAGGTACTGTGAGTACTTCTTTTTGTACTGATTTTAGAATTCTGAATATATCAAATGTTATTTTAAATAGTGAACAGGTGAATGTTTTAAGCAAAGGTTTATCTTTTGCTCCAGCAGCAAGAGCCAGTGTAATAAATTATATTAATGCTGTGAGAGTTTATGTTAGGAACTTGAATGACAGCAAGTAGTTCTAAGAGGCCTAGTGTGTTCAATCCACCACTGAGGCCAGAGTTATAGGCCTTTTTGATTGTGTGAGAATGAAATAAGGAGTTTATTTGAAGGAAAAACAAAGTTTCAGTTTTTTAATATGATGAGAAATGAAAGAGAAGCATTTCTTGAACTGAAAATTAATGAGGAACTTTCTATAACAAAAGATGATAAAGAAAATGCCATAGCTGTACTGAATACTCGTGATTGTTGTTGTTGTATCTTTCGGCTTATCCCGGTTAGGGGTCGCCACAGTGGAACTCCGGTCCGCTAATGTTTGGTAGTGGATTTTTACGTGCCGAGTTACCAGCCCTGATGCACAACCTTCAACGAAGGCACGTCCATTCACGCATGCCTCCACACAGAAGATGGTCTAGCTGAGAATCGAACGGGGCAACGTCTTGCTGTGAAGCGACAATGCTACCGCAGCACCACTACCGCGGGTTTACTCGTGATTATTATGAACAATTAGAACTGAAACTAAAAATTTTAGGTTAGAGTTACATAGTCTGAAGTCAAAAGAGTCTATGGAACTTATTGATGCTTGTATCGAAGAATGACTTTTAGAGGGCCTAATTTCAATAGATTTGGCTGAATATTTCAGAGTCTCCACACCTAAATTTAGTAGTTTTTTTTTGGTTTGCCGAAAATCCATAAAAGTTTGGATAAGCCTGCTTTTAGACCTATGGCCAGCCAAGGAAGTAAAATTAGAGGCAATGGCCATATTTCTGGATAAATATTTGCAGAAATTAATGGTTAAAAGTGATTCAAATTGAAAAGATTCTTTTGAGTTTAAGAAATTAATAAATGAAGTTGTTGCAGATGAAAGTATGATGATAGTAACTGCAGATGTTAAGTCACTGTATACGGTTATTTGTAATAATGTAGAACTAAAAATGGTGAATAATGAGTTGTTAACCTCGGGTCTTTTCACATACAGAAATTTTAGATGTGATTCTAACTTACATTTTTTTTTACTTTTAATAATGTAGTATACAGACAAGTAAATGGAGTTGCTATGGGGGTGGCGATGGCACCCAGCTATGCAAACATTTTTTATGACGGGCTGGTAAAAGAATATGTTTTTAAATCAGAACTTTTAAGCATATTGTATTATATAAACAGTTTATTGGTGATTTATTTTTTATGGAAAGGAATAATGGAATGTATAAATGAATTTATGGTTTATTTAAATACTGTACCACGTTATGTGAAGTTTTTTTTCAATTTTGAGATGGATCAAATTGATTTTTTGGATATGACAATCTATAAAAGTGAAAGCCAATTTAAAGTTAAGATATATAAAAAGGATGTCCAAAGAAATTCTTATTTACATTATAACCGCATGCATAATGTTAACCTAAAGAGGAACATTATAAAAGGGCAGTTTATAAGAATTACTAGATTGACAGATGATTCATCTTTCTTTAAGATAGAAAGTGAAGTAATGAAGGAGAAGTTTTATAAGTGAGGGTACCCTAAAAATTTGGTAGATCACTTAAGCTCAGTGCCAAAAAATGTGTCATCATCCCCTTTGGGAAAAACCTAGTTCCCATGAATTACCACATTGACAGTAGTCCCCTGAACACAGAAGGCGTTATAAGAGATCTGGGAACACAGGTTGACAGCAACCTCTCTTTTGAACACCACATTGCCACTGCGGTCAGAAAGTCCTTCTATGTGGCACATCTCATTACTAAGGTTTTGCATCCAGGAAGAAAGAGGTCATTGTCTCCTCTACTCTTCCATCATTAGGCCAATCATCAAGTACAGTGCCCCATTTGGCTTGTACCTCACTAGACACCTGCAACAACTGGAGAGGCTGCAAAAGTACCTCACAAAGAGGATCCTAGACCTTAAAACACTTGTCCAATATGGACAGACTCAAAAAACTCCAACTATTCTCTGTCTCATATTGCCTACTTAGAGACAATCTCTGTTTGACTTACAAAGCCATGTCTGACCCAGCTCTGTTAGAAATGCTACATCTAAAGAAATCCCAATCCCTCCACACCAGAGAGCTCAACCGCATTACCACTATCAACAGAACGTGCTGGAGGGACAGGTTCATAACCCAGAGACTGCTCATGCTGTGGAACAGACTTCCCATACATGTCAAACAGAGCACCTCACTGGCCCTCTTCAAGAGAAATCTTGATGAATGGATGGGAAATAGAAAATTCACCCCGAGGAGCATTCCAATGGCTGTACTTGACAGAGGCACTGGGGGCTAAGGTCAGGTGGCACAATGCCAGGGTAATCCTATGGGCTAGACTTGTAAAGGCTCCAGGGCCATTAGCCTAGTACACACCTATGAACCTATGAATTTGTACTAACAGAGAGGCATAATTTGGAACAGGATGCAGTAATGGTTAAAGAATAGACTAGAGAGGGAAGCATGGCAAAGGATTTTTCTCTATCGTGTTTACTTGAAAATACGGTGGATGAAAAAAAGTATAAAGGAGATTGTTAAGGATAATTGTAAATTTCTGATGCATTTCCCTGAACTGAAAGCAATTATAGGAGAAAGCCCAGTGTTTGTTTCTCTAAGAGGGAAAAACATGAGAGAGCATTTTTATAGGAATGCACCTAGGGCTAGTACAATGTTCAGTCTCCGAAAGGAATGTTTAAATGTCAAGAATGTAATTATTGTAAATATGTTACTGAGGGAGATTGTATTTAGAAGCTAGAAATATGGAAATTAAATTTCATCATAAATTCAATTGTAAATCGAAATTTGCAATATATTTAATTAAATGTGGATTATGTACCTCATTTTATATACGTAGAACTATTAGGGAATTCCAGAAAAGGATTTATGAACATTTGCATGCTGTTGAAATTATGGATTTAAGTAATTAATGCTTTGGCCAGACATGTAGCATCCAAACATATTAGTGAAATTATGAAAGTTAATTTTGGTTTTATAATTATTGACCAAGTGCTTAATTTTGAAGAGACTTGTGATGCTGAAATTGTTTTAGATGCAAAATAATATTGGTGGCAAGTGAAATTAAAAGCTTGCCAGTTTACTGGCATTAATGATAGGGAGAATTATAAAGTGATGTTGAGAATGAAAGGGTTAAGTCATTAGTTTTTTATTTGGTCATGTGATTTTAATGCAGTAATTAATGAGCGTTGAGTAAGTGAGTTTTTGCCTGATGAAGTTTGAAGTAGTTGAACAAAAGCACTTATTGTTTTATGTTTATAATAAAGTAGCTTGTTTTTAATATTTTTTCATAGCCGTTTTATTGTTTTGTTTGTTTATTTATAGGGCAGTTTGTGGACTTCGTTGTTACCCTTAAGACTTGATCTGATAGTTAGGGATCGGGTATTGTACGTGGAGAGTAATCTGGTCTTTGGCCAACACGTAGCCAAGATAGTAAGAAAATCATCCTATGTCACCCAACTCATAATGGGATCTATGTTATGTTGCCAAAAGCTGTTTACAGCGAATACGGCAGCATCGACCTGTAAACAGTGAAAACACACTAACAGGAACGGCCAGGTCAGTGATTGTTTTCTTAGGGAAAAAAAATCAACAGAACAGCCAAACACAGCACACCACCTAAATCACTACAAAGTGGGAGGCTTCACCCCCCCCCATAACTAAATATACCAACTCCAAGATTGTACTGCAGTGGGGTAAAGGGCAATTTCATGGTGATGGCCAAGCAATTTTTTCCCTAGGAAAAATAAATCTCTGACCTGGCCATTTGCATAAGTGGATTTTCGCTGTTTACAGGTCGATGTTGCTGTATTCACTGTAAACAGCTTTTGGCAACATAATATAGACCCTTCATAATGATGGGTCTGATGAGGGCTGAGGAGAGTGGTACTAGAACTTCCATGGGCTTGGATGCCATACCCTTGCTTGAGTACAATGCCCCCTTCAGCATGCTGATAGCCAGGCACTTGCAGCAGTTGGAATGCTCTCAAAGGTTCCTCACCTGGTGAATCCAGGGTATGAAAACCAGTGTTCTACATAGATTGCCTTAAGGCCTGATCTCTGTACTCATTCTCCTACAGATTACTGAGAGGCAATCTATGCCAAGCATATAAGGCATGCTCGGATCCAGCTCTTAATGGGTGCCTTGCACATCTGCAAAACACTAAATCCAGGGACCTGAACTTTGCCTGCAGCATAAATAGAACATGCTAGAGAAACTGGTATGTGTCTCAAAGGATCCCCATACAATGGAATAAGCTCCCCATGTACATGAAGTAGAGTTCATCCCAGACCCCATTCAAAACAAATCTTGATCATTGGATAGGAAAATGTAAATTCATCCCTGGTCTGTCCCTCATGTCACTGACTGACAGAGGTTGACAGTAATTAAATTAATTCCCAACTGACATACCACCCCCACGAAACCCTTAGCTACATGTTTACTAACATACCTCACCATATAGGTGTCCAAGGAACTCGGCGATACAACTAGCCTTGTAAAGACAATGGTGATCGTTAAGCTAGTATAACCTTATAAACCTATGTACATATGGGTTTACTTTAGGTATTTTAGCCTTCCTTCATCTCAGCCAAACATCCTGATTGACTGGGTACTCTAAACTATCCATTTCTGTATTACATCCACCCTTACCATTCCAGCCTGGGTCATAGCGGAAAGGGGTGTAAGGTAGACAAGTTCACTTTATGTAGTTAACAAATGGATAAAATGAAAAATAAACATTAATGTAAGCACTATGGTGTTTGTCTTCAGTGCATCTCACGATACAGTAACATGTAGTCTGTCTCGCTGCACAATACCAAATATATTGCTGCTATTTGCATTGGGATTTAATTATATGTATAAAATGGGGTATCCTGACTGAATATATTTAGAACATGAGCTGTGATAGGTATATTGCTAACCACTTCACTGTTTCAGTTGAGTGCTGCAACAACTGGGCTGTTTATATGAAATAGACTTTGAAATATTTGGATAACTCTTCTAAATAACCATAACAACTGGCTGAATATTGAATCATAGAAATATACATTTATCTAAGCAAACATCATGATACTTGATTGTGAAATGTCAGCCCATCTGTATCACTTTAATGTACATAAGCTCTGTGAGAGAGTTGACTAAATGTTTTTACACTAGCAACCCGTTTTATTTGTCAGTGGACATCCGAAGCTCCCTATGACACGTGCTGAACTCTAATCTATATTCAGATGTAAATGTTGAACTTTCCTGGGTAAATATGTTATACTGAACTGTGCTATCCAGACTATATATACTGTAAATAAAATTATATGTTTTTTAGGCAAGTATGCTGTGAAAGCTAAATAATTCTGGGTTAGTATATAATTAAAAGCAGGGTTTCACTGACTATCCACGTTTTGAGAAACATGGAGATATTGGATTAATATATTGCAGGAAATCAAGCAACTTACGTTGAGATGTGGGTTCAATCACACTTTGAATGAACAGACCAAAGTGAATGCAGTTTCATCTGAACAAATAAAACTTCCTCTGGGATCAATGTAATTATGAGTTGGGATTATATAACTAGGAGGGTTGTGGGGATATAAAATAGGAAATCTGACAATTTTGATTTGTGCATGTATATTCAGCAATTATTTTCAAAAAAAAAAAGAAAGAAAGAAGTACATTGATAGCAGCCAGCCAGCATCTACTTCAGAACACGGCAGTCTCATTTCCTTGGTCTGTCTGTTGTGTCTTTTCTAAATGTTGACAGTATGTCAAATGTGTGCAAATGCTGAAATGTGCTTTAATTATATCGCACTGCTAACATTAGCCGAGATAGTATGACAGGCTATTTGATGTAGGTAGGTAGTACAGAATAGTAAAGCGATTTCATTATGTGATTTTGCACTTTCCATATATAACATCTTTTCTGTGCTGTTGCAAAGCCATAGGCATCACTTCATTGATAAGAATCATCAGAAGAAAACACACATCCAGTTGTATTATACAAATAAGGAATACAGTTATTCCCTAATGATACACTCCTCTACTGCTGCTTACAAGTAACAGCATAATAATTAGTTATGTAAGTATGTTTGTACTCTGAGAGCCTAAGTCATGGTTGAAAAGGTTCCTTTGAGCAGTCCACCTACTTACCAAAATCTAGTCAGTCAATCAATCAATGAATCCGTGATAAGTTAAAAACATTACTACCAAATTAAGGAAGTCCTATGGAACGACTGTTCTGCACTTGTATAGATGCTTCTTTGTACATAACATACAGTATCAGTAATAGTAATTGCCTGCCTGTACTGTGCACACGTCATGGCAGCATTACATGTATGATAAAGCCGTGAAAGAGGGCAGGTGATTGTGATAAAGGCAGTAATGCCAAGCTGTGGAATGACATTCATAATAATATGCATACTGCAAAACTGCAATAATTAGCTCCAATAAATTGTTAATAATTAGCTCCAATAAATTATTATACAGATGCAGCCCTAATGCTATGGTTTCGTTCTTCATTGTTTGATGTATTTGCATGTTATGAGAAGGCTTCATGAACTTGCTATGTAAATTATTAGGATATTCCGTGGCATGGATATAACCTGTAATAAAGCTGTGATTCATAAAATAAGCTTGCCGCTAGTATAAGTCACTACGGATACCAATGTGGCATAGTTGTAGCAAATCTCATCTTGAACAGTGTGGATTCAAATCATTGTATAAAATTTGTGCTCTATTGCTAGTTTGTACCACCATTAGTACAAGATATTAAACCAGGGTCCCATCTACCAGACTTGGTGCGGTCTTGTTGGATATGAGGTGGAAGTGAAAGGATTCAAAGAGAAATGGGTGTTCTTCATCCCTTGGATTATAGCCTCTTCCCATAAAACTAGTGTATAGAGTTTCAAGCTGTGTAAGGAGGGCACTATTGCATTGGCTGTCACTATACATTCAGTCACTTCCCTAACGGAATTAAGCATTGTGTTTAAAGAACATTGAGATAAAAAAAGCTCTATATTGCAAATAGGATGGATGTAAGTCAGTTATGCACAGCAGAAGAGGCGCTCAAAAGAATGACTTGAATACAAACAAAGCAGTTTTAAATACTACGTTTCACTCATAGATGACTCTTTAGCATGTAATGGCGGAAGGGAGTGAGATGTGCAGTTAGAACAGTATCCACAAATATCTTGGCACTGTTGGCACCAGGTTGTTTATGGGAAACAGAGAGTGAAGGTGTTTCCATTTATCAGTGCTGCATGAACTTCTCTAAGTGGCAAGTGGTATGACTGTGTCTATTATATGGCCATTTTGACTAAGATGCCTCATCATCTCCCATAAATTTTCTAGCATGACAGAAGAGAAGATTATAGTATGCTGTGAGGTAACTATATCCACCAAGTAGGAACTCTGTGGCCCTCCTGTGAAGACTTGGCACTGAAGAAACTATTGGACAGACTTCACATGAAAACTAGTGCCCACAGTCCACTTCATCTTGGTCTCTCTGGAACATTCTACAGATTAGCTGTGGATACTTAAAGGTACATCCCAGGTATTAGCTGTTATCATGTTCATGCCACACTATGTAAATGAGCTCCCGGTGTTCCTTTATGCCATGGAAGAATGCCAGACAATAAGACAGCCATTGTATAGGATTGCAAGGATACTACTGGTAATGCAGGCTGTGCCCATGGAGGTTATCAGAGTACCCTCAGGACCCCATGGACTGGCATGCAGAAGTGCATAATAGGCAGATATAGAAGAACTGCATGCTAAGTATTCAACCAGAGAAGGACAGCACAAAGATATATGGTGAGCGAGTATGACAATGTTACACCTATATATATATATGACTGTACAATGAAATACATGGGTGTAGGTAAGAGCACATGAACGTGTATAGTGATCCAGGTGATATTGCAATCCTAAACTTATACACTGGAAGACAGGCAGCTCATGGCATATGTTTATGTAATTAATAATGAAAATTTAATAGTTGATACAAAACAGTCAGGACAAAACATCTACTCACATGTAATCACAACTCATAAACAGCGATCAACACAACCTCGATAGTATGCTAATAAAATTCTAAAACTACAGCACATTGTAAAACATTTCCAAAGAAATACTAAATTAAAAGTCATTGCTGCTGTACAAAATTCAATAGTTTCAGCTAGCATTTCTGTGAATCATTAAATCCATAAGGTGCACATCTTTAAGCAAATAGGAAGACTTGGTTTAAATGGCCAGAGCGAGTATTTCCTTCTTTCCAAGGTTGTGCATTGTCAGAAAATATATAACTAAGTTTGGGAGTGTGTGCAAAGGTGAAACTTCCTCACAATGGGACCCTTTTTAAAATGTTTTATGAGTTTTATTTGTATTATTATAAGCAATTCTGTGCCATCTTGCTGAATGAGACAACAATTAACCGCATTATTGGTGACAGCCCTTAAAAGGGTTCCAACTCAAGAATGAATACTAATGAGGTTACGCGATATTCTTGTTTGTTACCCGATCACTGTTGATTCTATTCCATTTATTGTCTTAAAATGGATATATGAAAACCACACTAATTAGAGATGAAATATTAATTTTAAAGAAGAAAAATTAGTTCTGTAGTAAAGACATTTAAATATTTGTGTATATTTTAGTGAATGCCTAAAATTGTTATCAAAAATCTCCTATGTCTTGTTATGTAGAAGTAACCTATAAACACCAAACTGGAGTTCTGCAGAGCCTGTATGGTCCACAGTATGTCTGGCATACAGCAACTTTTTGCATTGAACTTCTGGTTGCTTCTGCATGTATGGCTGTTGTGCTAGATTGTCAGAACCAGAACAGACTGCTGGTTGACACACCTCAGACAGAGAATGTGTGAATAATAGAGTGAGAATTATGGTGTGTCTCTATGAAACACAGAGCAATTAAATGCACAAACGATTTTGATATTTTATGAACACGGGAGTATCATACAAGATTCTTAATTGATTCTTGAAATGGCCACTGAGTACAGTGTACAATCAGCATGAATATACTTTGCAGATTTCTGAGAGTCTAAAATATTAATGTACCTTGTAATATACGCAACTTGAGAGGCATATGAGATGGTATAGTTGTTAGTATCACCTCACACAGCATGTTACTCCTTCTGTAGGACAATAACAGCTACTAATTAGTTTGGGAAGCATTCTGTAGCGGAGGCTCATTTGTATAGCTCATTCACTATTTGTAGATACCACTTAGATCAGCATCTCATTAGTTGCTTGCACTTCACGACTGGTATTAGCGTTTTGCTATGTTTTGAAGAGCACTTGGTTTTAGAATATGAAAGACATATAGAAAGACAGGTAAATGGTTTAAAAGTTGTGCCAGTAGGCCATAGTCTGGCAGTGCAAAATGACATGCAAATTATACATTTCTGTGCTATATGTTTGTATATGTAAGCTAATCTTTGTATGTGCATTCATCCATGGAAATGATGCAATCAAACCTTTTTCTGAATTAACAGCAACAAGTGACGAGTCCCTATGTGGAATTCTTCAACATTCCTTTTATGTAACTGGTAAACAGTAGTAGTATATATTAGCATGGAATTGTTTGCAAATGCTTAGAAGAGGGCTGCATGTATTTATAATAGTCCTGATGCTCTGAGTAATAATATTGTGCATGATGTATGGTATGGTATCGTATGCTCTGTGTGCTTTCTGAATCATACACCAACAGATGCGTATGATTTACTGCTCATTTGCATTTTTTACTGTGCATAGTAACACATCCGGTGCTTCAAAGTGGAAAAAAAGTAAACATTGCCCTGAATTGTGATTAGATGTTTCTCTCACCTATTCCACCGAGATGCTAACTTTGTGCAGCTGGCACCATAGCTCTAAATCTCACTAATAAAATAATGCCAAACTTTATATTTAACTATGTTCTTATTTCTTTGATGACCTTGTTGGAGACATTAGTTAAGAGCTAAGAATTAGCTAATTTTCTATTCCACATTAGTTAATTTTTGTATTCACACTGAGAAGAGCTTTTTTGGATGATGATTGTTGAGAACCACTGGATCTATGACTTCAGATGAAGAATTATTTTACACTAAATTAAATACCTATTTGCCAGCTGGAAATAGAGTATCACTATATAAATGAGATGGCAGTGTATTTTCAAAGGTGATATCAGTTTTTTTTTCAAGTATAAATAAGGAATAAACAAACATGCATATTTAAGTATGCACATATGTGTTTCTTTTTTATGTATTGACCATAAAAGACTGATATTTAACCAATAGTTTCTTATTTAGATGCAGCTTAGATGCGTAGAACAATGTTTAATATTATTAAACTGCTACATGACAAGCCAAATTTCCATTTTAATAGTTATAGCAAGCATTATTACAAATTCTGTCAAGCCTTATCACAAAGATTTCCAGTTTTTGCCTTTGGTACCATAGTTGTAGAATTCCATTAAATAATACATTTTCACTATTAGGACAATTATGAGTAACCTCCATATAAGCTGTTTTAAATTCTGGCTTGTCTTCTCACTGAAAATGTTTAACTATGGATTTAAGATCTGCACTTTCCAGTAGAACAGCTAAAAGCTGCTGATTATATAAAATTAGTACACATGTATTAATTTCAACTATTTTGTAATAAAATTATAGTTATTTCTTAAGCAGATTTATGTTTGCTAGTAAGGAATTCAAGACTGACTATTTCTGAAATGTCATTAATCATAACAACACTTATTTATTCCTGTTAGGTAAGAAATTCGTAAACTGACCTATCTGCACTGTTGTTATGAAAGTAAGGACTTACTGTGATTCATGAACTTGGACAGCTCTGTTTGATGTAATATGTTGACTGGAATCTACAAATGGTTCCTCTGAAATTAGAGATAACCAAACTGACTACCCTTTTGAACTTAGAGTATACAAAATTCTCCAAGAATCTTTTGACCCACAAAATTGCTGGTTATAAGTTACAGCATTTGCTCCAAAGTCAGGCAGCAGTATAGAACAGTATAGAACAGTATAGAACAGGCAGTAGCTGTTTACAAAAGTAAAAGATTATTAGGAAATATACTGGAACTTACCAATTAAACATATTTATTAAAAAAGAACAATTATTCTTCTGAGCTAGTATCTCACACCCAGTGGCTTCAGCACCCACATGCTAAATCAGTTTGATTTTTTTTGTTTGTTTAAATGCTCCACATAGGATGAAAGGCTGGCAGCTGGATTCCTTTTTAAGGACTGATACAGTGATTCATGCCATGTGATGATGTAGAGATTGTGATTTCTGTGTGTGGCACTACTGGGAAACAAATGCAGATTAAAAAACTGATGTATTATCAAGCCATGGGATAGCTTCTCCTCCTAAGGCTAGTCTCCCGTCCTCATTCAGTGAACCTTTTGAGCCATCCAGTTGGCAGTGGTGATACTCTTCATCATACCATGATGATATCCGGTGGTGATACTCTCCATCATACCATGATGGTATCCAGTGGTGATACTTTGCATCATACCATGATGATATCCAGTGGTGATACTCTACCTCATACCATGATGATATCTAGTGGTGACACACTCCATCATACCATGATGATATCCAGTGATAATACTCTCCATCATACCATGATGAAATCCATTGGTGATGCCCTCCATCATATCATGATGATATCCATTGGTGAAGCTCTCCATCATACCATGATGATATCCATTGGTGATGCCCTCCATCATATCATGATGATATCCATTGGTGATGCCCTCCATCATATCATGATGATATCCATTGGTGATGCCCTCCATCATATCATGATTATATCCATTGGTGATGCTCTCCATCATACCATGATGATATCCATTGGTGATGCCCTCCATCATATCATGATGATATCCAGTGGTGATACTGTCCATCATAACATGATGATATCCAGTGGTGATACTCTCTATCATACCATGATGATATCCAGTGGTGATACTGTCCATCATAACATGATGATATCCAGTGGTGATACTGTCCATCATAACATGATGATATCCAGTGGTGATACTGTCCATCATAACATGATGATATCCAGTGGTGATACTGTCCATCATAACATGATGATATCCAGTGGTGATACTGTCCATCATAACATGATGATATCCAGTGGTGATACTGTCCATCATAACATGATGATATCCAGTGGTGATACTGTCCATCATAACATGATGATATCCAGTGGTGATACTCTCTATCATACCATGATGATATCCATTGGTGATGCCCTCCATCATATCATGATGATATCCAGTGGTGATACTGTCCATCATAACATGATGATATCCAGTGGTGATACTCTCTATCATACCATGATGATATCCAGTGGTGATACTGTCCATCATAACATGATGATATCCAGTGGTGATACTGTCCATCATAACATGATGATATCCAGTGGTGATACTGTCCATCATAACATGATATCCAGTGGTGATACTTTCCATCATACTATAATGATGATTGCAGGTGAAAGATATGTCATGCATGTTGCTATAGTGAATGATGTTTATAAAGTGAAATAGTATTCTTGACAGTGACATACCTGTACCCATGTCCTCCTTACAGCAGTGTCATATTCACTGCAGGGTATGCTGACAGCAACAGCTTTATCCCAAGGGAGATCAGTAAATTTGCATTATTTATAAGCTGTGTCTGTGTATCTACATGGTTTCTGATATTCAGACTATGGACTCTAAATCCCTGCCTTTCTTACAGATGTTATACTGCATGTATAGTTCTGCTGTCTCCCAAAAGCATTGATTTTGCATGCAACCTCATAGCTTGAGTGGATCCAAGATTCTGTTTCTCAAACAGTGCCATTTCATAAAGTCTCATTACCTTGATAAAGACTGATGTTTCCTCTTTCCTGAAGCCATCCATTGTATGCTGTATGTTGTTATACACCATTACTGCAAGTATGGGAAACAGAGCATAGTGACAGGCCTAAATACTTAACTGCAGTGTACCATGATGTAACAGTGTAAGATTGTAATATGCAGATGCCAAGACAGTGCCTGTAGGTCCCTGTGTGTCCAGCCAGACATGCATGTTGTGGGCAGGCAATGACTGCTCAAATAAAAGTTGCCAGAAATGGCATCTATTTTAAGAAACCCAGCACACACATCTGTATGAGGTGTAGCAAATGTACACAAAGGCAGAGAGGGAGTTAGACATATGCATTTACAGGTGTGAAAGATGCATGAAAAATGATAGATGCCATATATAGGTTGCCTGAAAACAAACACTGGAACACAATGAAATACATGCATATGTACAAGAATGCAAAATGTATGTAGATATGGTAAAGGATCATTATTTCTGTGTGCCAACTGTTAAAGACAACCATAATTTAAAAGCAATAAATGAAAATAGAGAAATTATTCTAGAAGTACATGTAAACTGCACAGAAATAAATTATGCTACATCACCCAAGTCTCTATATTGACCTTGCTCCATGTGACAACATTGAACCAATGAATGGATAATCAGGAACTGGACCAATGAATGCGTTATCAGAAATTCACTCCTGGTTTTGGTGCCTGTGCCTCTGATGGAGAGAGGTAGTCAGTAAATCACCCCCTGTATAAATCCAGTCTGTGGGTCACATTTGGGTTGCACAGCTAGGCTTATAAGGGCCTTAGTAGTCATTAGTGTAGTATACCTATGAACCTATTGCAGTTTGCAAAAACCGCTTAAAGCATGCAATACCACATATCTGTATGAAATTTCATTAAGTATGTTTGCTGGCAAATCTCACCATAATGCAAAAATGCTAAGTGCCATGACATTATAGGATGTCACTGTTGGAAATTAACAACTTTCAAGTGTGCCACAGATTAAAACACATTCTGTTTAGCAGATATATCGTGGAGGTCACATTTCACATGCTGCTGATACAGATGTTACACCTCATAAGGACTGCATGAAACATGCACCATTTTGTATTATGTCATAGTGTCCTACGAGAAGAGTTCAGCTACTCTGCTGAAATCATTAAACTCTGTTTCTGTTACCAAGATCACTGTGGAATCTGGCATGGCAGTATGGTTCCAGCATGGGATGAATGTAAAACTACCTTGTTCATCCACTTTCTTGAGTGAGAAAGTTAACAAAAAAATGCTAAATAATCTTTTTCATTGGCTATGACCTGCTGGATGCAGTAAGTAGGAGTCTTTGTAAGACTTTCCATTTCCCTGAGATTGTGACCAGTGTAAGCGTCAACAAAATAATCTAAGTCAGGATCAGGAGACCATCTGAAAGTGATGTGCCATTAATTCAACCACTGTGCACCCTGTGACAAACCGAAATGCTGCCAGCCCAGTTAGCTAGAATTTTGTAAATAATTATATGTCACTTGAAAATATTAATATGCTTTATATAGAAATGTGACACTGCCAGCCCAGCTATCTGGAATTTTCTAAATAATCATATATTTGTGAATATTAATATGATCCATAGGCTTGTCTTACAAGAGAACTATATGTTATGTGGATATTAAGCTACTGGTGCAGAAGTGTGTGTTGAACTATATGTTATGTACTGAGCTTCAAGAATGTACCACAGTGTACCCTATTGGAAAATAACAGAAATGCATATAAACTATATTAATAGCAGAAATTAGAACATACAGAGTTAACTTGCAAAACTTCAGGAAAATAAGTTTAAAGTGTTTACGATGTGCTATAAAAAAGTTAGGTTCAATGCAGCAAGCAGACACAATTTCTAAAGCTAGAGGTCTTCCTGTCATATGGAAACAGAAGTAATTATTAGATTTCAAATGTAAAAGTCTTTAACTGTTTTACGACTTCCAGTTCTAGGCAAACGTCTGAAAGATGTGTACCTCTGACACTGAGGTGCTAAATTATAAGTTTCTGTTAGCCTGGTGCCTCAAGGCAGGTGACAAAGAGTAATGTCATCCTGGCTAACCTAGCAGCAATGTGTATTATTAATTTAAGAACTATCTCAGAGAACGAGTTTGTGCATTTTGTATCTTGTCTTGGACCTAGAAACATTCATTCAGCACTTCTGCCTGCGTGTTGCTCTGTAAGTAAGATTTAGGCATAGTATCTTTTAGATATAGATAGGAATATAGTAAAGATTAGTTTAGATGTTTTCTGTATTTATTTGAGACTGTCCTGCAATGTTGTTTTAAAATATTTCCTGTGATTCTGAATTCTGTAGTTACTGTATTGGGTTGTTGGAATATTGTCTATTTCTTTTATTAATTATTATTAAATATATTTAAACCTTTTAATTGTGACTGGTTTGCTTAGAGATATTTAAGGTCTTAGGGTACTTGCATATGTATTTGGTGACACTGTACTGGCCATTCCTAAATAGCCTTCAAGCCTTGGTCACACCTACCATTTGGATGGTAGCAACATTACACAGTATGTTTGGGCACACTTTGGCAAGGACCTTAAGTAGTTGATAAGAATGGCTGGTGGCAGCTGGTACTACCTTATAGTCTGGGCAGAAGGGGGCATAGCTAGTGAATCTGTGCCAGTCTTTCCCAGGTGTGTGTGTGTGTGTGTTTGCATATCAATCATCTCAAAGTGTGTGTGTGTGTGTGTGTGTGTGTGTGTGTGTGTGTGTCAGCTACTTGGGCAGGGACATGCAGCACAAGTTGGACAGAGAGGGTGCTGGAGGTCTTAGTGTGGCCACTCAGTTGAGCTCTTAACCCTATAGCTGTGCCAGTGGAGAGTCTTACTGGGGATCTGGAGAAAAAGGGAGAAACCAACCCCAGACTGACTGTGATCTCTGTGTGCTCTTAAGGGAAATTGTACTTTACTGTGTATGTACTTATCATCCTTCCAAAGTGTACATCCCTCACTGGTGCTAGTGGTAAGAATTGAGGCTCCTTGATTACTGGGCCAGTGCTGGAACATCACATATTAACTGGTGGCAGTGGTGATACCTACATTAGATATTAATTGGGGGAGAGTGGTGAGTTAGCCACATCACATATTAATTGGCTTGTAGTAGGGTGGCCAGTGTACAGTGGTCACTAAAGGTGTTTGTACTCTTAGTTAGCCATGCAGTGAACATTTAGAGTTCACATCACAATTGTTTTATTTTTTTGTTAGCTTAGTCAGGGAGACTAGGCAAGCATGTCAACAGAGGAGTATGGCAAGCTGACAAGGAGCCGGTTGGCTGAGTTGTGCCAGGCTAAAGGACTGGTGCATGCCGGTCTGAATAAGACAGACATGATTGCAGCTTTAGTCACAGCTGCATTGCAGAAAACCAGGATGACAATCAGACTGGCACTGGAGATGTGCAACTCTCAGATAATGGACAGCTCAACCTTTCCACAGAGGACTTAAAAATCTGTCTGGAGTTAGAGAAACTTGAGCTGGAGGCCAAGTGTTTTAAAATAGAAGCAGCAGAGAGACTCAGACATCTGGAGGCTAAGGAGAATGAGAGGCAGAGGCTACATGAAAAGGAGATGCTGACTCTTCGCCAGAATCATGGAGGTAATGGGGAAGGGAGTAACCGAACCCCAGAAGCAGCAGAGGTCAGTAAATTTCTTCCAAAATTTACAGATGGGGCTAATTTTGATGGTTTCATTCATATGTTTGAGAGGGTACGTAAACAGAATAATGTTGACCAAGGGCTCTGGGTACAGTTCCTGACCACTTTACTGCATAGTAAAGCTGTAACTGTTCTTTCCAAACTGTCTGATACTAACTGTTTAAATTATAATGTTATAAAGAACTGTTTGCTAGAATTTTTTTAAGTTAACAGCTGAAGCTTATTGGAAGAAGTTTCGTGAGCATAGATGCAAGGCAGATGAAAGTGTGTGTGAATATGTTGCTGAACTAAGCACTTATTTTCATAGATGAGTGAGTGGATGTCAGGTCACCACTTCTGAAGGGCTGGCAGACCATTTTGTGAGGGAACAAGCCTTTAGCACTTTGCCTGAGGACATGCGAATCTGGTTAGCTGATAGACAATGCACTACTGTAGATGAGTTGGGGAAGAAGGGAGACCTATACCTAGCAAGCAGGGCATCACTGCACAGGAAAGGGACACTCTGTGCTGCTCATGGGTCTAAGGGAACCCATGGTGTGCAGCCCAGACTGCCACAACAGAGTCCAGGAGTAGCAGGGGAAGCCACTAGTCCAGGTACAACTCCAGGACCAAGGGTTAAAAGTTAAATGCAACTAGTGGGGCCACATAGCATATAAATGTCCACAGAGGCAAGGTGGGTAACAAAAGGTGGGAGCGAAAAAATGCCAACAGTAGGTTGGCTCGAGACAGCAGGTGTACCAAACTACCGCAAGAGGTTATATCCTATCTTAGTAAATGGGAAAGAGGCCATGGCTAAGAGAGACACAGGCTCTGACCTAATAATTGTGAAGCTAGCAATGGTTACAGAGGAGCACTACTTGCTTGGGCTGTCTACTCCAGTAAGAGCTTTAGGAGGGACCCCATTCCAAATAATTTTGGCTAGAGTTCACCTTGACTGGGAGAGTGCAAAAGGAAGCCAACAAGTAGGTGTGTTTGAGGATATCTCTGCAGAGTCCTGATAGGGAATGATTTTGATACTGCAGTATCGTGTGTGCATGCAGTTACACGCAGTCAGGCTTGAGGACAAGCATGTGGGTTTGGTAGCCTGGAGGAGACCAACAGACTGCACACTTGCAGCCAGGAGTGGTGAGGTAGTTACTTCAGAGAGGGATTTACCCTGTAACAGTGAGACTGAAGATGAGCCATAGCTGCTTGTGGGTACTGATGTTCCCTTGGACAGAGTGACTGCAAGGGCAGAGGTGAGTAGTAGTACCCAGGCTGACAGTGAGACACCACTGTCAGAGGATGCCAGACCATGTGAAAGGGGAGCTGGGAAGAGTTACAAAGAGAGAGAGTTGAGACAGGCTCAGCTTTCAGACCCTACATTACAAGGCCTGAGGAAGGTAGCTAGTGAGGCACCTGATTCTCAAGGGAAAGTGGAATCTGTATACTGGAACATAGGGTTACTGTATAGAGAGTGGACCCCTGAGGGAAGGCTAGAGGGTGAGAGAATGCAGCAGTTAGTAGTGTCCAGAGCCTACTGTCTGGCACATCTAGCCATAGCCCATGATATTCCCTTTGCAGGTCATATGAGCATATAACATACAAAGAGATGTATTATGCAGAACTTTTATTGGCCTGGGATTTCCAGAGATGTAACAGGGAACTGCAGGACTTGTGAGCAGTGCCAAAAGGTAGGCAAGGCAGGAGACAAGGTGAAAGCTCCTTTGATGCCTTTGTTTGTGATTGAGGAGCCAATTCAGAGGGTAGCTATGGATATTGTCGGGCCTCTGAGTACCCCAGGTTTCACAGGAAAAAGTATATCCTAGTGTTAGTGGATTATGTTATACGATGCCCTGAAGCAGTGGCTCTGCCCTCCACTAAGGCAGAAAAGCTGGAAAAAGCTTTGTTAGAGATTTTCAGCAGGGTAGGTTTCCCAAAAAACATACTGACTGACTGAGGTGGCAATTTCATGTCAGACCTGCTGGTTTGTCTGTGGAAGTACTGTGGGGTGAAGCACCCAAAGACCACCACCTACCATGCCCAGACTAATGGTCTTGTTGAGAGGCTAAACTCTACACTCAAGACAATGCTGTGGGCATTTGCAGACCAGTTTAAGAGGGAGTGGGGCAAATATTTGCCCCATCTGTTGTTTGCTTACAGAGATGTGCCCCAGGAATCCACACTTTCACCCTTTGAGTTGTATGGGACTAGGGTGAGGGGACGTCTAGATTTAATACGAGATGACTGGGAAGGTGAGTGTGAATCTCACAAGGAGTCTGTTATGGCATATGTCCTAAACCTGAGAACAAGGCTCAGGCAACTCATGGACTTGGCCCAGGAAAACCTGGCAGAAGCCCAACAGCAGAAAAGGTCTGGTATGACAGGAATGCTTGAGCTAGAGAGTATGCTGTAGGGCAGCAGGTAATGGTTCTCATTCCTGTCAGACACATCAAGCTGCAGGCAGCTTGGGAGGGACCCTATAAAGTGGTAAGGAAGGTCAGTGATGCTAACTACATGGTATAACTGCTAGGCAGGAGGAAAGTGCACAAATTGTACCATGTTAACATGATGAAACCTTACCATGACAGGGAGGCCCTTTTGCTGAGTATTTGCAGTACAAGGCAGGAGGAATCTGAGGAGGATCTATGACTACAGGCAACCAGCCAGCAAAATCCCAAATTACTATGGTGGAGCCTAGGGTTGCAGGCAGAAGATGGGACAGTGCAGCATGGTACTAGGGTCAGCAATGCCAAGGCAGCTGGAATCTCAAGACAGGGAATGGGGTAAGGTATTCCCAGATAGGCTCAATCCTCTCAAGCAATGAAAAGCTAACTTGTGTGTGTGTGTGTGTGGGGGGGGGGTGACAAACTGAAATGCTGCCAGCCCAGCTATCTGGAATTTTTTAAATAATCATATGTTATCTGTGAATATTAATATGATCCATAGGCTTGTCTTACAAATGTAAGAGAACTATTTGTTATATGGATATTAAACTACTGGTGCAGAAGTGTGTGTTGAACTTAACATTATGTACTGAGCTTCAATAATGCAACCACAGTGTACCCTACTGGAAAAGAACAGAAATGTATATAAACTATATTAATAGCAGAAATTGGAATATACAGTATTAACTTGCAAAACTTCAGGAAAATAAGTTAAAAGTGTTTTATGATGTGCTATAAAAAAGTTAGTTTCACTGCAGCAAGCAGACACAATGTCCAAAGCTAGAGGTTTTCCTATTTTCTGGAAACAGAAATAATTACTAGGTTTCAAATGTAAAAGTGTTTAACTATTTTACAACTTCCAGTTCTAGGCAAACTTCTGGGAGATATGTGCCTCTGACACAGAGGTGGTAAATTCCAATATTAGCCTGGGAACTGAAGGCAGGTGACAGAGAATGATGTCATCCTGGCTAACCCAGCAGTAATGTGTATTATTAATTTAAGAACTATCTTCGAGAGTGAGTCTGTGCATTTTGTATCTTGTCTTGGACATAGAAACATTCATTGAGCACTTCTGCTTGCGTGTTGCTCTGTAAGTAAGGTTTAGGCATAGTATCTTTTAGATATAGACAGGAATATAGTATAGCTTAGTTTAGATGTTTTCTGTATTTGAGACTGTCCTACAATGATGCTTTAACATATTTCCTGTGATTCTAAACTCTGTAGTCACTGTGTTGGGGTGTTGGGAGTATTGTCTTGCTCTTTTATTATTTATTATTAAATGCATTTAAACCTTTTAATTGTGGCTGGTTTGTTTAGAGATATTTAAGCTCTTAGAGTACTTGCATATGTATTTGGTGACACTGTATAGGCCACTCCTAAATAGCCTTCACGTCTTCGTCACAATTACCATTTGGGTAATAGTAACATTACTTAAGATTGGGCACCCTTTGGCAAGGGCCTTAATAGCTAAGGGTGGCTGATGGCAGCTGGTACTACTGCATAGTCTAGGTAGAAGGGGGCATAGCTAGTGAACCTGTGCCAGCCTTTCCCCAGGAGTGTGTGTGTTTGCATATTAATCAAATCTCAAAGTGTGTGTGCATCAGCTACTTGGGTAGGGACACAAAGCACTGGTTGGACAGATGTCTTAGCTTGGCCACTTGGCTGAGATCTGAACCTTATAGCTGTGCCAGTGGAGAGTCTTATTGGGGATCTCGAGAAAGAGGGAGAAACCAGGCCCAGACTGTCTGTGATCTCTGTATGCTCTTAAGTGAAATTGTACTTTTCTGTGTGTGTTTTTGTCATCCTCCCAATGTGTACGTCCCTCACTGGTGCTAGTGGTGAGGATTGAGGCTCCTTGATTACTGGGCCATTGCAGGGGTGTCATACACCCATCCCCTGTGTGACTTCTATATACAGAGTGAACTGCTGAGCTGTAACTTTCTAAACTGTTATACAATTATATACATATACAAGCATCACTGAACTGAAATTATAACAGGTGATTCTATTTGTCTTTAAATCATGCGATCAGTGTTGTTTTCATTGTGTAACTGTAGTGCTTAAATGTGCAGCAATGAATCTCATGTGTTTGCTAGTAGAGAGTGAGCTTTTAATTTACTAGTGTAGTAGGTGGCATTTTTTAAATTTTGTATATTTTTGACAGTTTGCTCTTACACTGCTCCTTCTCCTGTGGTTTTCTGTGGTGAAAAGATATTGGAATTCCAAGCACATGAGAAAAGCATCAGTTTTCACAGAAGTCTTCCTCAGTGAGTTAGATACCTTCAAGTTGCTTAAATACTAAATCTAACTACATGAGCAGTGCAGTTTATCAGCACCATTCAATCATCTTCATAGCTTATAAAATTGGTAAAAGACAGAGGATCTTTATGTACCAATGCAACATGTAACTGCTGAGGATGATGAAATTAATGTCAAGTTATGAAAAAAATAAATTCACTCTATACATTATTATTTATCCTTGGACTTAAAAGAGCTCCAAAGTTGATTCTTTTTTTCGTCATGTGGTAGGATGGAATGCCAACCTGGTTTATTCAGGCTATGAAAATTAATTATTTCAAGACATATAAAAGTAAATATTGTATTTGGATATTCCCTTTTATGTTGATATGATACAGTTGAGGACAAGTAACGTCAAATATTATTGAGATGCTCGGTCCTTCTGTACTCAAATTATTGGGAAGTCATGGCAGTTTTAAAAGCACCACAAGACACACACTCTTCCATGTAAACTGCATGTTCTGCCATATGGGTTTCAGAAGCATTCAAACAAGAGAAAGGTTTAGTACGATAAATATGCTTAGAAAAACTACATTGACCACATGATGTAAAACCATACAGAACAGTCAAGAAGCACGCACTGCATCTGTTTTCATGTGTCTGTCCATTTGTATGAGTACAATTGCTGAGCCAAATTCCTTCTATGCTTATAGTTGAAATGACATTGGTCAATTAATATGCGGCTTAACTTTGAACTGATCAGACAATAAATTATGCCAGTGTTTTGACAATATCTGATGTGTGCTGAAGCTATTACCTCAGTTTGTACGAAATCCTTGGTTCCAGCTCTGCTTGTGTATTAGGTTCCTAATATCCCAATTCCTTGGACACGCTATTGATGAGAAATTTTGAGAATGATGCATGTATTGTATCTTCATGGCTAAATTACTGTTCCAAATCACTAAATTGAGCCAGCTGATAAAAGCATGTGACATATGTACAGGAATTCTGAGTAGGCAGCTAAAGCAGAAAGTTGTGATCTGTATGTGCGCAAGTGCAAAAAACTGATGTACTACTGCGTTAAGTTATTCTTATCGTGTATCTGTACAGCAGGATTGTAGACTATAGAAATAACTGTGTCACATGGTCTCATAAATCATGATGAGCTTTTTTTTGCACTGGTCCATATATCTCAACTGTCCAGATTTTGGCAGGATGTCCAGGCTTTTGCCCAATATTTTTGGTCTATTCCTCATAACATTTGTGACTTTCTGGCACATCACTGAGGAATGAAGTTACTATATAATGGCACACATTGGAATTTCAAACTTAATATCCTTTACTAAATGCATGCTAACACAAACTGTTTTATTTTAGCTAATTTCTAAGTGTATGAGAGTGATATTTAAAATCTGATTCTATTTTTGGGCCTTTGTTGCCCCATTATTTTATGCTTTGTCCAGATTTCTTGCACTAAGAGGTTGAGAGCTATGCTGGGTATGTACTGCCAACTACTACTTTTATGGTTGCATGTGTCACTATATATTTGGTGTTACAGAAGAGTATAACAGAAATGTGCTCTAGGCATGCATCATTTTATTCAGTCAGTGCAATATGTTCCTGAGAATCACACAGCTGATAACATCATAGTTCACTTCACCTTCTCATGTACTTTTATGGGCAGTAACTTCAAACAGTTATTCACCTGTTTATGTCATTGAAATCCATGTCAGACGTTAGAGTACACCTGTAAAGGTACATTGATGGTAGGTGTCCATGTTGCATGCTGTTAGGTGGTGACATGATTCCTAATGTCAGCTGTCTCAATGCAAGCATGTTAAAACACTGGCAGTATAATAAGTTGTAAGTGGAATTTAGCTGTGTCGTCTTGTAAAATGTACCCCTCCTCATTTGGTTCCACCCTAGTTCTTGTGGAACTTGCTGACCGTCCTCATACAGTGACAGCACAACATCTTGTTAAGCAGAAGTGGGAGGCTTCTCCATGTGTTGTTATGCAGGATATGGTATGAGGAATGGTATTATTTATTCATTTGTCAAGTCCCATCCTGTGACTAACATCACTACCTATGTTCAATAGGATGAGTGGGTGGAGCTAAAGACAGTAGTACAGATCCAGGTGTGGATGCAAGAAGGAATGTGGGCATAGCTAAGTCACTCACTAGCATGGTCTTAATGCAGTCCTTATGGAATGCAAAATGCCATGTTGCAGAGGAAATTGTTTAAGACATGGTTGTATTTTGTAGAAAGCTTCTGGCACCTCTAGCAGTTCTCACTCTATATGATGTTTTAGTGAACTGTCTTCCAAAACAGCACCTCTTCCTTTTCAGTTATTAGTGTGTCTCCCAACTGAACAATCATCTATGTCTGGCCTGTCACAAATTTGAAAGATTCTCTATGCAATGTCCAGTCATCTGTCTTCCTTCTGTTACTTGTATCCTACATGATGTATAGGTGTTTAAGTCACTTTGCATCACCTGTCAGTGTTACTTGTCTGTGTCTGTTTGTTGTGCATTTCAGTAGTTGTCTCTGCTTTGACACTTCCATGCAACTATTTATGCAGCTTTCTGCTGTCTAAAGAGAGGGCTCTTCACCACCCAAAAAGCTTCCTTCATATTTGCATGGTATAACACTCTTTGGAAACATAGCTTCTCATCTGTCCTCCTGTTTGCTTTCTCTGTTTCTTTGTTTCCTGTTTTGTTACTCTTATATTCACCACCTTTGTGACTTTTCCTGACTCGGCTCTCCATCTGGCTATAGCATAAATGCGAGTGCTCTTAACAGATGTGTTTGTAGAATATATATTCTACTGTAAGTGTACGTGGCATGAAGACTATGCTTGCTGTAATTAATGATAGCCTCTGCATGTTTGAGCAAAGGCAATTTTAGAATTTTATGACATTATGTTGTGCCCTTGTCTCAGTATGGGTTAATTATATACATGCCTGCAGTTACACAGTGACATGCACAGGCCTGTTCTCAGCAGTGTGTTTGATCATCATGATAAATATGCAAGGGCAGTTTTAGTGTAACCACCGACCAGTATTTCTTTGGAAAGTGGGAGAAAACTGAAGTATCCAGGACAAATCCATAAGGATACAAGGTGAACATTTATATTCCAAATGAACAGTGACTGGAGGTCAGCCTCCAACAATGAGTCCTAGGGTTGTGAGACAGCAACACTAACATCTGTGCCACTGTTCCACCACATCTCTGTCACATCATTAAGTGCCACATCTTATTTGTAGCATTAGCACATTCACACTGTAAAAGTGTACTCCTGGGCCCATTGTGCATTGTAAGGTGTGAATTAATAAGCTGAAGGAAACAGCTGCTGTCATGTAACACACTATACGAGAGTGGAATATGATGATATACATATGTTTTCTGCATTGAGGATTACCTTATGTTGGAGATGTATAGGATATATGATGTCACAATTCACATGTATCATTTTGCAAAGAATTCTCCAGCTGGGAATCTGAAGTGGTTGACTCACTTTATCTGAAGATGTTAAACCTGGAGTTAATTGTATAATCCTATTGTAAGGTCATTGGCCCACTTATTGAATGGCAGGCAGCTGACAGTGGTACAATGAAATAAACATTAGGTAAATGGACAAAGGCTGCAAATGTTAAGCAGACCATTGCATTAAAAGCAGCAAAAAGGCACAGTGTCAGGGCCAACACAATGCTGCCAATGGAGGGATACACATACAACAACCTTAGCAGGCAAAATATTGTGAACGCAGTACAGAATATTGAATGAGGCATGGGAGACTGAAGAAATATGTAAACAAGTGTTTAAAATGTGCATGAGGTAGAGGGGAAGCTTGAGATGGGGAACGTGGGAGGAGTAGTGTGCTTGTTTATTTTTGTTTGCAAGTAAGCGTGTCATATGTTCAAGTAGATTGTCGTTCCAACGTACTACGTGGTTGTATATCTGTGTGTGTGTGTCTCTTTCTGTTGTAGTATGTGATTGTATATGTGTGTGTGTGTGTGTGTCTTTTTCCATTGTAGTATGTGTTTGCATATGTCTATGTGCATGTGTGTCTTTCCATTGTAGTATGTGGTTGTATATCTCTGCATGTATGTGTGTGGGGGGTCATGGGGTTTATATCTCTGGATTGTGTACTGTACTTCCATGCTTATTGTGGAACGGCATGCTGTGAAAACGCAAGTGCCTTTTTTGAATCTGGCTCCTTTGGTAACACCATTCATACTTCTTTTTTTTCTTCTATTGATGTAAATATGTTGTGTATGTGGCAGCCAGCCCTCAGTCACATTGGTTTTGGTGGTTTATATTAAGGAAGGGATGTAAGGATTCTCTTCCTTCATAGTATATGAGAAAACAAAGCATTTAAGAGGAATTACTTTTTTTGCTTATTTCATATTTCATGAAAGAGAAATTTTGGCTGATTGGGTTTGACCATTGTCATTTGGTTAACATGCGACTAATCCTAACTAAAATGTCTAAATCCTTGGGAGACTGTTGTTGCAAAATAGTGACACATTATACTCTGTTATCACAAAAACACACAGAAACCATTTTTTCCAAAGCCTCCTTGCATTCCCAATTGGACATCAAGCCCCTACACAAATTTCTAAATACATCTGCTCTGAAGTTGCACAAATTCAGAGTATAGGGAAAAGATGGACTACAAAAGTAAATCTCACCTGCCACCGCTTCTCTAATTTCATATTTCAATCAATACATGACCTAGACATTCCCAAGCTACTGAAATGTCAACTACAGGAAGCATACAAACTTGATACTTCATAGTTCTGAGATTCACTATTCCAGGCTGCAAAAGTGAGTAGATTTCTGGTCTCTGTATCATAGTGGTATAAGACCTCAGAGTACTCACATTGTAGTGTATCAGGGCCAAGTATGTTCCAGATACATGACATGTAATGCCATGGGGCATGTATGTGCCAGATGCATATGTAGTGCCATGGGGGCACGTCTGTGCCAGATAACAGACATGTAGTGCCATGGGGGCACGTATGTGCCAGATACCAGACATGTAGTGCCATGGGGGCATGTATAAGCCAGATACATGACATGCAGTGCCATGGGCTCACATATGTGCCAGATACATGACATGCAGTGCCATGGGCACACATATGTGCCAGATACATGACACATAGTACCATGGGGGCACATGTGCCAGGTACATGACATGTAGTACAATGGGGGCACATGTGCCAGATACATGACACACAGTGCCATGGGCCACATATGTTCCAGATACATGATCTGGACACATGCTTAGTAGTCCACAAAATTTAATAAACTCTGCCCATTTTGTTCCCATCCTTATATATACCGTTATTAACATGTCAACAATGTGTAATGTGCTGCCATTGTAACTAGTGTAAATCCACGTGTGAGACCATGCTGACAATGTTAATGTGGGGAGGGGGGAGACACATTATATCAGTGATCCTATAACTGCACCAACATTCTCCTTTATATGTCAGTTGAGAACACACAACTACTACCCACATGCATATAAATTTTGTAGGAATATATTCTTGAAGCATAGAAACATGGAAAATAACCTAAAGACAAACTACTTGTGACATATATTTTGCATACTAACGTGCTGGTATACCTTTTTGTCATACAGATAGCATGATCCTTGGTATGTATCATTAACATATGTCTCTTCATTAGATAATCAGTGTGTACACGTGGATAATTTCTACTACCATTTCATGATGGAGCCTTTGGTATAACCCTTTACAAGGCTGGGTTCTCTGGCTTACATGTAGTGATTAATAATCCACATTAGACTCTGTCAGAGCCCTAGTACTTTAAAAAATAAACTGCCTTACACATTTCAAGCTTTTTTGCAGGGAGGATTCAGACCGCCCACACCCCCACCCCCAACCCCAACATAATGTAGCTGTGCGCTCCACACCACAGCTACTTAATATATATTATCCGGGAGATCACTCTACCTCAGGGTAGGGAGAATATTCTAAGATGACAAAATCTCACAGTTGGTATATATATCCCCTTATTAGTACTTCTTGATCCAAAGATAGAATTTACGGTTCTCAAATATTGAACAGTCAGCCACCAAACCCCCAAAGTATGCCACTTTAGTGCCCTACATAAGCACACATACATTGTTCTGTTTCCCCATGATATTTACTGTTGATTTGGTAAGTACAATATTCCTTTGTCTGGTTTTATGCTGTAGTTGATGGCACTAGTGAGAATGCACACAGTTTATGTGCACATGTCTGTGTGTGTATGTTGCCACTGCTGGCATTAGATGTACCACAGCTCTCAGTCTCATACAGCAAGAAATCTGGAGAAAGCTGTAAATAATGGGGGGACAAAGGCCCCAAAATAAGGACAAGTTTTAAATATTGCCCTTACACACTTAGAAAGTTGGTAGAATAACAAGTTTTGCATTAGCATGAATTTTCTGAATGGTATGAAGTCTGACACTCAAATGTCTGTCATTATGTTCTGACTTCAGTCCTCAAAAGTTGGGCAATGATTTGCCAGAAAACCATAATTTTATGAGTAACAGACCAAAAAATATGAGTAAAAAATCTGGACAGTCGAGAGGTATGTACTACACCACCACAGTCACCATTGCTGGTTTTCTTTGTTACGCCATGTGCCGATTTATAGTTTAGGCTATGCATATCTGCAGAGCACATTGCTTTATACGCTGTAGAACTGTAGTCTTTTTCCAATGACATACATTGGGATACATTTAATAAAACATATTTGTTTCAATCTTTCTACTTTGCTATATAATCAGTTTGGTTGCATACTATGGACACAGCTGCAGTTGCTACAAGTTAACATTAATTCTGTATGAATTTCATTACCCTGTAGCTTTACATCTGCTTGTTCATACTGTTATTCCTTTCTCAGTTGATGGTTTTGTCAACGGATGCTAATGCCTGCCTCTCTTCCTTGTGTCTTATCTGCCAAGCAACTGTTTTCATTCAACTTCTCACAGTGTGTGCGTGGCAGGTTTTATGACATGTAACTGTGTCAGGTGCATCTTTGACTCTAAGGGACAGATGGTACACAACTGGGAGTTGTCTGACTTCTGTTACATGAGCTTCTCAAAGAAGTACTGCATTAGAGGTATGCTGGTGTGCTTAGGGCACATCACTTTCATCTTTGGTTGTGTTCTCTACTGTATATCTGATACCTTTCTTGGGTTACTGTTTCTTTTTGCTTCTTTTCACAGCTGTATTTGTTCTAGGATTTGGTAACTGTTTTAACGACTATTTTTTTTGTATCAGCTAGCATGCACAAATACAGCCTTCCTGTACATGTTTATATTAATTTGCTGATGAAAGTTGTACCTTAATTTTATTACAATGTCCCTACTTTGTGGGTTTACACTGTGTTTGTGACTACAGCATGGCATAATACTGGTGTATGTGTTTCTGTATTGTATATTTGTTCTGTTCTAAAGTACACCAAAGAGTCTTAAAGCCATATTCTTGAATCGAAAACATCCTACTATACTATACTATACTATACTATACTATACTATACTCCAGTCCACAACCTTTTCCTGCTTTGTAGCATTTCTATCCCACTATCTTTCCATTTTGTATCAATAATATCTTAATGCTATTAATAAACCTAAGCCTATCCAGGAAATAACAGATGCAAAGCAATGCACCCTCCGATGACTGATTATATGGCAGTAGTCATGCAGACTCAGGTGGTGGGACTAAGTACACTAATGGAAAATGCTACAATGAGTAAGAGTGTAAATGCCTTGAAAGTCCAGCTTTTTTATTATATATTTTTATAAGGTAAAACCTTGGCTCTAGATGATTGTCACTGACCCCATGTGCAAAAAAAAAATAAAATAAAAGAGAAAAGGGTTTGTGGATGGAAGGATTACATTGAACTGACGGGGAAATAAGAGAAGTTCAAGGTTGTGACAAGATGATTTTGTGAATTGCTTAATCATTTCTTGGTTCACTGATGCAATTCTAGGTGGTGACCAGTAACTACAGAGAAGAAACGTCCAGCAAGAGACTGAAGGCAACTGCATGGAAAAAGAAGAGGATTTCAGACACGTGCTGTTTGTATGATTCACCCTGGGGATTGCTATAGTAACACTCCATGTCATCCAAATGCAAAGCAACAACAAAGGCCTTTTTATGGTGTAATAATTCATACAGAGGTTTGCTAGCTTTAGGGCTGGAATTTCTGCAAACCATATCATATGAACAGTGCAGCAGACTGTTTTAATGTCATGCATTGTGTCTGAGTACCAGGCAGCAGTAGGCCTCTTTATATTTCTAGCATTGTTTGTCTTTGTATATTTGTTGCTTTGTGTGGGCAAGAATATTACATAGACTACTGTATGTCTATATGTCTGTATGAAAAGTGAGCATATTTTCAGGTATACGTCTGTCCCAGAAATGTACGTATTTTCTGGAAACATTGTTATATGAAAAATGAACATATACTGAGGGGATATTAGTAGCATTCTTAGTTTGTACGGCTCATAAATAATTAAGAAACTCTGTGTGTGTTTGTATGTCTGTCTGCCTGTCCATTTAAGGAAAAACTACTAAAACTCGGCTGTCCATTTGTCATGTTTTATCTCCATTCTTTTCATTTTATTTATATTCAAGTATGTCCTTTCAAGGAACTTGAATGGTTAAGTTTTGAATCTGTCTTCACACACACACCTGTTACATCTATTGTAACAAAAATAACATTATCCATTAGCTAACATTTCTCTCTGTCTCTAATGTCTATGAGTAAGTGAAGAATATAACTGTCCAGAGAAGGACCATAAGATATGTTTGAAAACAGGTACTAGGTCTGACTGAAGGCTTCCCTTAAAACCCTTCCAACCTTACAGTGAGATAAACAATACAGTGAAATGAGTTAATAGTAGATTCTCATGATTGAGGGCTGATGGGAAATTTTTGGTAAATTGCTAAAAGGGTATTTAAAAAAAAAAAAGGCCATCATTTTCCATCAGACTCCCAGAACGTAGAACAAAGGTGGTTGTTTCTGGAAGCCTGAGAGGTACGTTCAGGTTTAGTTGGAAGAAAACTTTAACTTCGGCAGTGAAAATGTTTAGCTCTAGACATGAAAAGTGTGGCAGTAAGGTGTCATACAAATTTTTGCTCAACATGAGAATTCTTTCCTTTATGAAGGAAATTTGTGGAAAAGAATAGAACGGGAGAGTTTTATGAGAAGGGGCATAGCAAATCATTTGAGTCTGAAAAGAATGTGACAGGGTGTGGTAAATGTATGGAAAGTTAAATTTGAAAATGAAGGCGTGCATGCAGTATTTTACAAAGAGAGATGTAGCTAAGTATGCAGTGATTTTGTTTTAATTAGGATAACGCTGTGGTTCTTATGTGATGAAGGCAGGGGGATAGAGTGGCAGACTTTGTGTGTCTGGAGTCAGACAGTTCAAGGTAAAAGTTGAGAAAACTGACAGTTCTTAGTCAAAATGGAATATTAATGCACCTTTACAAGTGCTGAACTTGCAATGCAAGGGGAGTGGGAAAAGGATGTTTCTCTAGACAGTCATTTTGATACAAAATCTATTTAAATGGTGAGAGAATGAGACGTGGTCAAGTCACAGAGTTATTTATGTAGTTTCATGGGGTGAGGTACTAAGAAGCAAGACCAACTGCTAGTTAGGAATGTTTATTTATGGACTTGCTGCAGTTTTGGATAACACGGCTTTCACTTTGTGACACTGATCTTTTGCAGCTTCCGTGTGATCATGTAGCAGTGGCATGGAGACAGAATCCTGTTACAGTGGCTGGAGATAAGTAAAGGGTACTCAACTACATAAAATATATGAGTATGCTGACGAGGACTCGATGAGCATGTTAGCATACAGGAATAGGAGGACAAAGTCCTGAGTGATAGTAGACCTGCCATGAGAGATTCCACATAGGCTGAGACTGAATAGACACTGGGTGTCTTGTTTGTCAGCTAGCAGTAAAACCATTCCCTACAGCTGGCTATAAGACCATATGTGGAGAGCTCCATCAGGAAGAAAAGTATGGAAAATCCAAAGCATTTGCCATTAAACACTCAGGACCTTGGTAAGTCTTTCCTGGTCAGTATTGCTGTTCATGGAACCAGTGAGCAAGTCAAACATAGAAGTATTGGTGCCTTGGCCTGGTCTAAATCGATGCTGTTCATCACACAAAACACTGCACTTAACACTAGTCCTGCAACTGGAAGGAAATAAAAGATGCAAGTAATTTGGAAAGAGAAGCAGGAGTGACAAGAGATTGTAGGTGCCCAGATTACCACCCTTTGGAGATAGAGGGAATTATCCCGGAGAAATACAAAGTTGGGGATGGTAAATCAATTTAAGACAAAGAGATGTGAACTATGTGAAAAGTTTGAAGCAGGGAATGTAACACATCAACTCCATGTCTACTAAGAGAAGGTAGTTTATCAAGCAGTTTGTTAAAGGATTATTAGTAACCAGAACTGGAAAAAGCGTATATCATTGACTTAATGACGTTCAAGAAAGACATATGTTCTCATCATTTTGATATACGCTTTTGCCAGTGATCTGAAGACAATATTTGTACCAGGAAGTTTAATGTTCTTGGTGGAATGTCTAACAATCATGGGGGGGGGCTAATAGTCACTGAAAAAATGAGTCTAGGATCAACATGTTTCCTATTTCACCTGACTGATTAGTAAGAGCTCAGCTTATTATACTGTCATTGCCTGATTAATATTTAGCACTAATAACACAGAAGGCAAGTTAAACAATGTTTTGCCTGTTTAGAAAAGGCTTTAGAATTGTGTAGTTTGGAGTACTGATGCATACTGGGCCATGGATAGCATTTCTATACCATTAGCTCTGGTTTGCATCAATGACCGACGGTTTTGCCAACTAACATGGCTTGAGCTCCCCCAACAACTCCTACTATCTCAGTTTCATTACAAACCTTTATCCTGTCCATCGCTTTCATCCTTTATCTCTACCTATACTCCACCTTGGACCCTCCGTACCTCTAACCAGCAACTACTTGACCTCTACCAACCTAAGAAAACAGTTAGCAAACTACTATATAAATATTCTGTTGCCCTTACTTGGAACAAACTTCCATTAAACATATGCACCATCACCCACTCATTACACTTAAAAAATGAACTAAAACACCATATTCTCAACTCCAAGACTTGTCCCTGCCAAGATCCAACATAAACAGCTTTCACTCTCCTTAAATCACTAAGTTTTTTTCTTCACTCATTTAATTTCCCACAACTCCATGCTTGTTGCCAATGCCAATTGCTTTTTAGCAATTAAGATACATAATTCTCTTGTGTAAATACATGATTGCTTTGTATAAATATTGTGTTTTTGTCATATCATGTAAGCTCTCTATTTGTTTTTACTCATGCTGTATTAACAAATTTGTTATTTTGATCCTTGTACTATCTCTCATATATGTATGTGCTTAAACCTTTAACTGCAATATTGTTTTTCATATAACTGTTTGTTGGAGCTATTCTCCTCGGGTCTCCACTGAAAATGGGCCTCAAGCCCAGTTGGACTAACCTGGTTAACAAATCTAACTAAATAAATAAATAAATAAACCTCCAAGTGCCATCTCCTATCCTTGTGCTGAATGTGTGCACCTCCTTCTCTTGGCAACCTGCAGATTACCTTTGCTGACTACTGCAAAGATACTTATTACAAAGTAATTCAGAGAGGGAGTATTCTTTCTGATTATAGATATCACATCAATGTCTGGGGCCCCATAAACAGAGGACTGATATACACATTGTTGCAGTGCTTTACTGTAATTCTAGCTGTGGACTGAAATATTTTAAGAAAAATAGAGTAATTGCACATGGGTGCAGCAACCATAGAGTGAGGGGGGAGGGGAGCCCCCCCCACTTTTGCAGATCATCCATAATTTTTGTTTTCCGCGTTTTAGCTGACATTATCGCATGCGCGATGACATCAGCTCATCCCAGCCTGTTAGAGTTGAGCTCCTAGTGCATATTTCCGGGTTTCCGGCTGGTTTGTGCGAGCAGGAGTGGACATTTCTTAAAGGATCTATTTTTGGAAGGATGGTTTCGGTTTGGAATGCCTGCTGCCTGGGTGAAAGCTGCTGCGAATAAGAACGGACGGTTTGGAAGCTGCTGTGAGCGGGAATGGATGGTTTGGAAGCTGCCAGAGTCTGGATTGTTATTTTCAGAGTGAGTAAGCTGCTGGGTGAACACAGACTGTGCATGTGTGTGTGTGTGTGTGTGTGTGTGTGTGTGTGTGTGTGTGTGTGTGTGTGTCTGTGTGTGTCTGTGTGTATGTGAATACCCCAACAGGATACATCCGGTGGCTAGAAGTACTCAGGCTCAAACTCTGTACCTTGGGTACAGTTAAAAAAAAGAGCCTAAAGTCCCCGGCCACCATCACTTGTGAATTTATGCCTCACATTTTTGTTCTGTTCCTCTGGTTTTCAAGAGTGGTAAAACATAACCTTTTATTCTAGCAATTTTCTAAGGTTATAAAATCAGTATTTGAAATGTGTCCCTATTTTGGGGCTGTATTCTCCCATTATTAGCTTTGTTCTGTATTTTTGTGCTAAGAGGTTGAGAGCTATGGTGAGAAGTGAGAATGGAATTCACTAAATGATATGATAGTCATTTAAGTTTGTCTTCCTGTCTTTTAAGAAACTGCTGATTTAGCTTAGTGGTATGTTGCTTTGACTGTAGTGCACAGGATTCTGGGTTCAAGCCTTGGCAGTGAAATGCATGGTGGTAACACAGCATTTTATGTAAGCAACTTTCCAAAATTATACAAGCAATGTTTAAAATGTGTCCCTGGTTTTTGGATCCCCCCAATTGAAAATAAGCTCAAGAAGCTGTGCAACATACCTATGGCTTACACTACTGTGATTTTGTATTTATATATTGTGTGTAGAAGTAGACTGTTATCATGGAAATGTTCTGAATAGGGCAGTGTTGTCATTATTGGTTAATGCATTTTTGTTTCATTGCCTACTGGAAAAATGTTTAAACAATAAATTTAAAATTGCCTCTAACTTAAGTCTAACAAGTGTGCTGTATTATACAAGGAATATAATTTAATGCAATCAGGAAAGTGAATCAAGGAATGCATACATGTATGCATGGCCCTAAAATGTGTTTGAAAACAGCCTAAAGGAAAGTGTGAAAGGCTAAAAATCATGGGCAAATTTTAAGCTTTACTCTTGTTACCAAAGCAATGGAAGATGGTAAAACAGTTCACACCACATTACCTTGACCAGGCCAAGCCTTTTGACATAATTCCCTACTCGGAGTACAAAAGATGAATACTGTAGGAGCAAACACTTGCATCACCAGCTGCATTGCCAACTTGGCTCACAGGATGCAGGAGATCAAAACAGGGGAAAAGACCAGTCACCAATGAAGTCACCCAGGGTTCGGTGCTGAGACTTTTTCTGTTTGGCATATACATCTCAAAAGTAAAAGGAAATACCAAAGAGCTTTGGCAGCTAAGTTTGAGATGACTGCATGCTAGGAGACATTATTGAATCCCAAATGACTTAACAATCATGCAGGAAGATTTGTCCCAAATAATAACTGGTGTCAAAATCATGACAATGCCCTCTGAGAACTGATCCAATTGTTTGCCATTTGGGAACTTGTGTGTACAGTGACCTAACTTTTGACCAACATGTGCCCAGAGTCATAAAAAAGCCTTTCTATATTGCACAGCTTATAAACAAATTGATTGTGATTAGATCTAGATATGTTGTTGTCCCCCTTTACAAAGCTCTCATTATGTCAATCATTTTGTATAATGCCCACTTTGGCATGTATCTGTCCAGCCCCATGCAACAATTGGAATACCTTCAGAGATACCTTACTAAAAGGATACAAGTCCTAAATAATAGGTCTTGCATGGACCACCTCAAAGATTTATTACTATACTCAGTATCCTGCAGTGTGCTTAGAGGTGACATGCCTGGCATACAAGGCATCTTCCGACCTAATGCAGATGGACCTACTGAACATCAGCAAGTCAAATCACATCAGAAATACTCAGTACAGGTATCTAAACTGAATGTTGTGGAGAGATGGATATACATATATATATATATATATATATATATATATATATATATATATATATATAAAACAGAGGCTACCACTGTTCCAGAACAGTCTATCCATAAAAATAAAGCAAAGCTCATCCATCCATATTTAAATGTAACTTGGATCTAAGGATGGGTAATAGAAAATGTACTCCAGGATTTCCCCTCATGCCACTAATGGATAGAGGCAGTTCCTAAATGCTGCATCCCTTACATGGCCCCCTCAAATTATCTATGGTATGATCACAGTTGTTCTCACTAGGGCTAATATACAATTATCAGCCATGGCGATAGCTAAGACCAATCAGAAATTGTTAATTCTAGCACCAAACGGAATTGGCTAAGCTTAAAATGTCCTCCAAGTGAACCTATGTTGTGGTAGCAAATAGTTATAAAAAAATTACCCTTTTTAGTTCACTAAGTGCCCCTGTCACCCTCTGCCCCCCAGTCTTTAAAAGCTTCCGGCGCCTATGTAATTGCAGCATACACACACAGGCACCCCCCCCCCCACACACACAAACTCATGTGGGGATGTTTTCCTCTAATTTGTTCTTGCCAAATCTGCAGTTATTGTAATTAACTCTAGAAAGATGCGAATAAAATGTTGACTCCATAATGGGGGAAAAGATAAAGATGACTGAAATCTCAAATCCTGCAAACAACAAAATCAAAGAGACAAAAAACACACTTTTTTTATAAGGGAGGGAAGGTTTTCACCCCAATTGCCCCTACTTCGTTATTCTAAGTCTAGCAATACTCCAGTGCTGCACAACATTAGAGGAAAAGGTTGTCCCCTTCCCAAGTCTGTGCAGTATCCTATGACTTTATTAACTGATCAGCTCGAAATCAACTTGTGGATTCTGAACTTTCAGAACTAGAACCTTTATAATTATCTTCAGTCTCACACTAATTCCAGTCTAGAACTACCCTTTCATTATACCATTCATAGAACAGTTTATGTACCTTTGACACTAGCTGTTGAACAGACTGTTTACTGTAGGATGAATTGGAGACGGGTGCAGCCAAGGACATAACTACAGGCACTGTAAGCAGTACCCATTCAGTAGACTCCTCCAGCAATGTAGAAGGCACAGTATAGGCTAAAATAGGGCATCATAAACAGAGTTGTGAGAGTTTGCATGCATTTTCATAGCTTGTTAACATTAAACCATCCTCTTCCAATGCATCTGGTCCTCTTGGCTTACAGGAAATGATCTCTCCAACCCACTCTTGCAGATTCTCTCTTCATAGAATCTCACATTCCTTATCAGTATCTAACAGGGTGGCACAATGCAGCTTTGTTTATGCAGCATTAATGAGAATATGTAGATGGTGTGATGGATATGGACAGTGATCTGACTAATCATTAGAGGAATTGTGAAAGAAATCATTGCATTAGCTCAGTGCCTGCTTAGTGGCATAATGATAATTATTACATTTGTGCATTCTCCGATAACCTGCTTAATCCAGATCAGGGTTATGAAGGGACTGGAGCTAATGATAATTATTACATTCGTGCATTCTCCGATAACCTGCTTAATCCAGATCAGGCTTATGAAGGGACTGGAGCTAATGATAATTATTACATTTGTGCATTCTCCAATAACCTGCTTAATGCAGATCAGGGTTATGAAGGGACTGGAGCTAATGATAATTATTACATTCATGAATTCTCCGATAACCTGCTTAATCCAGATCAGGGTTATGAAGGGACTGGAGCTAATGATAATTATTACATTCATGCATTCTCCAATAACCTGCTTAATCCAGATCAGGCTTATGAAGGGACTGGAGCTAATGATAATTATTACATTTGTGCATTCCCCGATAACCTGCTTAATCCAGATCAGGGTTATGAAGGGACTGGGAGCTAATGATAATTATTGCATTTATGCATTCTCCGATAACCTGCTTAATCCAGATCAGGGTTATGAAGGGACTGGAGCTTATCCCAGCACTAAAAGGATGCAAAGCAATCAAACTAATCCTGAAGAGAATGCCAACCCATTGCAGGATTCGCACAGAGCACTCACCATTATAGACAGTTTGGAAGATCAGCTATTTACCCAAGTGTTTGGGATGTGGGAAGAAACCATGACACATGAACACACAAATGACATGAGTACTCCACAAAGAAGGCAACTCAGATAAAAGCCGAATAGGAGAACTAAGAACTGAAAAGCAGAAATTTAATTGCTGGTCCACTGTGCGGACAGTCCAAGTATAAAACATTGGCTTGTGATAACATAGACCAAATGGAAGAATATAAATCATAATGAATGACAACAAAATTTTCCTTCAAGGCTCTATAATGCTTTTTAATATTTAGTTTTCACATTCCCTGAGGATTTTACTGTTTGGTGAATAATGAGTGATCTATTTTGACTTTATGCTATTGTTGTGTTATCTGAGCCGCTGCTTCAGATGGTTTGATTAGCAGCTCAACAGCTGGGCGGCCAGTTAGAAAGTAAAGGCAGGTGAACTATCAGGGCCAGCTCATCTATTCTAGAGGATTGTCTTGGAAGAATATTGTGAGAGCTCCACCTGGGGAGAGGGTGGGTACTGCAGCTGTTGAAATGAGAGACCAGCAACTTGAGTCCACCTAGCTGTGAGCAAGCAGTCTAGCTGGAAGCTATAGGTGCATAGACATCTGCTGAATCCAGCACGGTGCTTTCCAAAGAGCAGGGAGGGTGTTATGAGCTTACAAAAATCTCCTAGTCCTTGCAGACTGACAACCATAATCTATGGCTCTTGCCTTCCTTCATGGACTGGTTCAGGAAAAATGAATAGGTCTGCAGGGTATAGTGGCTTCAAGGTTATGGGGTCTAAAAAGCTGGCAACTCTTCCAGGAAGGCTTGATTTCTGTGATAAGTTAACAAGCTATGTGACCAAAATATTCAGTGTCTTCTTTCTTATGTATGAATCTTTACAAGTACCATAAATTCTTTTGTTTGTTTTTAAGTTTATACCTATGAATGGAAGACACTAGTGGTATACTTCCATGACTGGGCCAGTGGATTGTATGCAGTACTGGTGAGAATCCACAGCAGATGTATGAGCCACTGCCACAAAAGTATGTCCACTGCTGAGAAATGAGCAACTATCATGTGCAGAAAACCTATACTAACAGTTACAACTGCTATGTCATTTGATGTCATGTAAACTTCATTGCTTAAATGAAGTATATGTAGAGTATTATAGAGAATTAGTTAAATCAGGTAAGGGGTAAAGGAGTAGGCCGCAGTGGTGCAGCAGTTAGCATTGTCGCCTCACAGCAAGAAGTTCTCCCGTTCTCGGCTGGAGCGCCTTCTGTGTGGAGGCTGCATATCCTCCCCACAGTCGAGTGATGTTTGAAAGACATGCAGGTAGGTGCATGCGTGAATGGGTGTGCCTTCTTTGAAGGTTGGGCGTCAGCCTGGCAACTAGCCACCGTAAAAACCCACTGCCAATCATTAGCGGACCGTAGTTCAGCTGTGGCAACCCCTAACCGGGAAAAGCCGATAGACTATTTATTTAAGTAAGGGGTAAAGCCCATATGATATATTTTTATATAATTATTCAAGAAAAATATCCATGTTAGTATTATGGTCTTGAATACTATAATTTTTCTAAAAGGACATTGCATTTTTCTAATATAAAACTGTCACATGCATATTTTATGTGCCAATGGTTTCCAAATGTATTTGCTTTATATATTTATTATCTGGAATGACCATATTTCAAAGGTGACCTTAACCTCATGACAAGTGGTGCGTCTTGGTCTAGTAGTTTATATATATATATATATATATATATATATATATATATATATATATATATATATATATATAAATATATATAAAATGTATTTTTGCCATATTTTAGCCAGGTAAATAGGCTGTCAAATAACCATTTTCTGTCAACATACATTTTTTTTTTTAAAACAACTTTGTTGCAAAATATACAAGCAATTTTAAACTAATTTGTACCACTGACACCAGCACAGAATTTACAAACAAAATTCATAATTTATCACAAACAATAAATAACATTTATTATCCAGAGAATAAAGTGCTCTATAACTGATCTTCTAGTTCTGAGTTTGACTTGGGGTCTTGTGTAGTTTATTCTTGCTGTGTAGCTTTACAGACTTAAGGAAATTCCCTCAAAATCTAGAACATCAATGCTCATATAACAAGATATAACTGTCTGACTCATGAGAGCAGATCCTCGCATAGAGTACAGTCTGTACTAAAAATACCCAAAGACCAAAAAGTGTTGCCTGGCAGATTAAGGTATAGGTATTCTCATGGCTGCAAACATTGCTGACATTGCTGAAAAAAAGCCTTGTGCCATATTTCTGATGCCTCATGAAATCACCAGATTATATGGCTAATAGTCAGTGTACCTTGAAGGTCATATCTGTAGCAGCCCAGTGAGGCATTTCACCTGTATGCTAAATTCTGCAGTGTTTACTGCCACACATGGTGACCCCTGAAATGTGTTCTAGTTAAAAAAGAATACATCAAGCTGTTGTATAATATTATGGCACACTGACAGTTTTGATCTAGGAATCTAGTTCTTAACATGCTTTCACATTTATCTTTGATCCAATTAAAATATTTATTTTCCACTGCATTTTAGAGTTTATTCATCAGAGAGAGAGCACTGGGTGACATATTTCTATATTAATTGTAAAAAGGGAAAGAATCTAAGTATGTCATGGATAGACTACAAAAAAGCATTTGACAGCATCCCACATTCATGGATAAAGGTTGCTTGCAAATGTATAAGACACTGATAGAGTATGTTACAGTGACCATGAAAAAGTGGCAAACCCCTTTGCAGCTAACCCATAATAAAGGAAAATTATTATCACAGGGATAAAAAAAGGACTGTATACTGAAAGGCATAATAATGTCAAAAGACTATTGTATTAGGGATTGTGCAAACATTATAATATTGAAGTATCTTAGAAACATTGGAAACATGAGCCACAAAGCATTATAGAAAATGATGGTTTATATCATAAGGGATCGCCCACTAACAACAGTTCACAGAATAGATGTGAGAAAACCAGATATAGTAGTCCATGAAAAGAAGACAAAAGTAGCATTGATTATTGAAATTTCTAACCCAGTGACAACAATGTTTTATGTACAGAGAGATACAATGTCATAAAATATCAGGAGATGCACGCAGAAGTGAGGGCAATGTGGAAGGTGGATAATGTACAGAGAGATACAATGTCATAAAATATCAGGAGATGCACGCAGAAGTGAGGGCAATGTGGAAGGTGGATACCCAGACAGTTCCAATAGCAGCAGGTGCAATGGGTCTTATAAAAAAGAATTTACATGCATATTTAGATACATTACTGTTACATTTAACCCTGTATGAATTGCAGAATCAGTCAATTGTGGGCACATTGCTTGGTTAACATTAAAGATTGAAACAATATTAATTTCATGAACTTTAATCATACTTTGACTTAGAATGGGGTCCACAGAAATTAAATATATAGAGAGAGGGGCTTGGGTGGCATATTTCTATTTCTTAGATATTTGCCTACCTGTCTGATCTAGTAGCAAATTATCTAGCATTCTAGTTGGTTGCCAGAGACTCAGCAATTGAAGGAATTGCCATCAGTTTAAGCATCTCCTCTTTGGCTTAGCTTCCTCACCCTTCCATTAGCTGAATGTAAGTAAGGCTATTTCCACACTAAAAAGAATCTAACCTAATAAATGCACCAGGAACATCCATTAGATTCCTGTGATAGTTTTATCTTAAAGGAAGGATTATTCCAGATGCAGTCACAAACGTGTACCTTCTGCAAGAGTAATCTGGCCTGGGTTAACCATAATCTCATTTTCCCCTCTAGCCCCTTGAGATCTTATACCTTCCAATGTACATTGATACCCATATTCATCCTACAAGGGACAATTTCAGATAACTCTAGGTATACCCAAACGTATGGGAGAGGGTATGATCTCACTTGGGGAAGTGAAGAATAGCTGCTGAACTTACACATGAAATGAGTTCAGATACCAGCTGTAGTAGATGCCAGTAATTTCCTCCTAGGCACAGTGGAGCCATTTACTTCCTATAGGGAATTAAAATAAAAATGAATGTTAACTACCAGTTTATTACAACATAAATGTGTGTTTTGAATAGAATTAGAATTTTATAATAGAAACATTTTTATTGACATGATTCAAGTTAGAAAAGGAAAGGTTTGTTGGTTTCTATGTGTAAATATTAGCCCTAAATATGTGTTTAAATTGTTGAGGTTATTTTGGCACCAACATTTTCATCAATGGCAATACCCAAATAAGTGCATTCTTTACCTATTTTAAGCCCATATTGTTTCTATAACATTTTCCAGATTGGTGTGCATTGATTCTGAGGAGAGCAAACTGTTTTTTCCACAATTAATTTAAATTCTTGATATCTCTCCAAATCAAGTTAATAGTTCAAAAGCTCTGACAGTGATTTCAGGGGATTTAATAACTGCCATATGCAATCCTCTCCAAAATATGAATCAGATTTTGTTGCCTGTCATTATGAAGCTCCAATCATTATGATATTGCTATACAACAATACTTTGTGTTTGCACTGACAAAAATACATAGGAGATGTGATAATGGGTAATCCTGCCTTCCCTACTATAAAAGGGAAAAGGTATGGAGCACCACCCATTCATAATCTCTCAGGCCACGGGCATGATGCATAATCTCATAGGCATGATGCATAATATCTTGCACATCTTCACAAAATGCCTCTAAGTTTCGAGAGCTATCTAGAACTGTCCATAGGAATTCCTAAGGCAGAGGGTCAAATGCTTTGCTGAAGTCTTTGTATAGCACTGCTGCATTTATTTTTTTTTACACTGGGAAAGTGATTTAGGTTGAGGAAGATTTGCTGTAGATAACTTGGTGTAGATCTCTTCATCCCTACCAACAAATGCCTGTTGTGAACCTTGGACAAGTGCAGATATGACATCGCCCAGTCTTCCTGCTAGCAGTCTAGCAAAGATGTTAGTAAAGTCAAATCAAAGTCAAAGTAAACTTTGTCATTCACAAATCACACAAGTGCAAAAACGAAATCAAATTCCGTATCTCCAGACTCAATGTGCAGACAACATATAGACTATTTTCACAGACATTTACACATGTATGCATGTATAGTATTTGATGATGTAAGCAAAACTGGCTTATAATGTTGGAGATTTTGGATTCTTTATGCAGTTCTATAATGAAGACAAGTCCAGAAGAGACAACATGTTGTCATTACTTAATATGTCCTCACCTGAGCAGCCATAACAAGTGTGTCCCTGTTTCCCTTTTGCATATCTTCCAAAAATCTATTGGTGTATCATAGGTCCAGGTGCTTTTCGATGTTTCATATTGCCTGATTTGCTACATTTCCCTCAGTTGTTTAATATTACTAAATATAAAGATGCAACAATTCAATGGAAAGAAATTTGTATTTTTTCTCTTTTCCAGGAATTCTTGGAGTTGCAGTAAGAAAAAAAAATTCTCATTAAAACCAGTCAAAATCTTTTTAATGCCTAACTAAGAATAATTTAGACTAGCATCTTCCACCTTAAGGATATATATATCTTTGGAGAGGCTTTTTAAATGGTTATCCCAAAAAAGGCCCCATTGTCTGATCTATCTGGTGTTAATTTGATCAAAATAAAGAGTTTCATATTCTCTAATAACACTACAAATGTTCATGGAAATTCAACAAATAATTATAAAACACAGTAGCCACTGTATCTGAGAACACTTAATTGAAGAAATAAAATAACGAAATGGGATGGGTCGACCCTCTAGTTAAATGCTTTTGTCTGTTGTGGACTTCATCAAGACTAATATTCCACATTCAAAACAAGTATTTAAAATACATCTTATTAGCAAATATGTGAAGCTAAACCAATCATATCTCACTTTGTAATGAATAAATTCAATTCTTAAAGTGACAACAAACCACAATTACTTGTATACATACTGAACGAATCGTATCAGAAACTGAAAAATCTACAGGATCATAAAAAATTGTTTAAGATCAAGTGCTTATATAATCTATTCAATTTCTTGAAGGACACACAACCTGCATTTTAGTATTTAAATGACTGATAGCAAATATATAGATACGTACTGCACGTTACAATAAATAATTTAATAAATCCCTATAAAAATATTTCATAAAACTCATCATGTTATTATTAAAAGCTATTATATTGTTACTATTATTAAAAGTTTATTTTTTCACAATCCATTTGCCTTTAACTTTAGTAGATTAACAACTGATAAATCATTAGTTAGACCTGGGTGGTGTTCAATTTCATTTGCCAACTCTGTTCTCTTTGCTCAAATTGTGATTCCCAGTCTGTTCCTCTTCTGATATTTTTGAGCACCTTCTGTAAAATAGAAAAATATATAAATTTATTAAAATTTTTACAACTCCCAGAATGCTTAGTCAGGGTGTTAGCTGGCACCTTGTCTGCTAAGTCTCACATGTTCCAACTTCCTTGTACTCAATTTTCTTTCAGTTTTACCTACATAAAAACTGTTACAGGGAAGGCAAGTAGTAAGTGTAAACCTCTCCAGTTGTGTGACAATCACATCTGCCCTGAGTTACTACAGTATTCCTGTAGCTGCTACATTCACAAAGGATGAACCATTAGTAAAGATGCAAGCTTAACATTGTCCACATATCACAATCTTACATTCCTTTTTACTATTATTCAATGTGAGACATCTCTGTATACTTTGATTCAAATTTAATTTTTCTTTTATGAGAAGTTTGGATTGAAAAATATAAATTTAAATCTGTTTTAAAAATAACGGATAATAAAACAATTTTAAGAGGTAAAGAACATAGTTTACCAAAGAGGGTCAGTGGATCGATGTAAGACCTGGGTATTTACATATGGCATGGAGCTCTGTAAATAAAGGAAATGAATTGGAATATAAACATTTATCAAATTATTAAGAGTTAAAGTGGGTGAAAATGAATTCATAGAGATTGTGAGAATAAGTATAAAGGGAAGTGATGAAGCTTTAGTTGCAGAAAGAACGAAGCGTGTGTGATATGCAAATTAATTGCATTACCATTCACCTATTTTGAATGGTGTATGCAGTTTGAAATCTGTACTCAGCTTAAGAATGTTAAGGAAAAAATGCCAGATTCTGACTCTTGGGGAAAGAAAAAGAAATAGAAATATATGTAGAAGTGTGAATAAATGCAGAACTGTTTTTAGAATGTTATTAGATAAATGATGTCAGCTGACTTAAGAATGTTATATTTATATCTGTTATGTTTTGCATTATTCATGCTTCTCTTGAAGAGGCATATGACTGCAAAAGCTTAAGGTGTGTTAAGTGAAGTTATTGCTGCCGTGATATCTTTTGAACTGATGTGCTTTTGTTTTCATATTCTTCACCAAGCTTAGGTTTTATACATCTGAGCTGCCCTTTCTTGCATTTGTTATTCCTTTCTTACCATGATGCATACTGCTCCCTACCATATGATGTGTCATACCGTAGCAGCACTGTATGAATTGTTATAAACAAAACAAGTACAAACATGTAATATAGCATCTTGAAAAAAAAAAAAAAAATATATATATATATATATATATATATATATATATACACACACATATATATGTCAGTATTTGTTTTGCATTTTTTCTACACTTCATTTTCTGTATAAGTGCATGCTTTTCTCTTCCTCTATTTGTTACAAGTTTTGCATTGTATAGCCAGTCACATATGCTGTGATTTGGCTATTAGCAGAAAAGGCTAACTGACTGATATCTTTGCTTCTCATTTATCATTCTTGAATATTCAGGTTTGTTCTTGGCTACTTTCTCAGAAAACACCACCATATCTTGTACTTGATGCTGACAGAGTTGAGGACTGTTCATAAGTACAGAGATATTCCAGTTACAAAGCATCAAACTATTGTGATTAAAAGGAAACCCTTCAGGTGCTTAAGAGTCTGATTCATCTGTTTAATACTAACACACACAGAGGTCATATTACCCTATCCGTGTATTGTTGGGGCCTGCTGCTGACATTCTGCTGTGATGTATATTCCCTTCTTCAGGGACACTGCCATACAGTACTTCACATGACTGATTGTAAGTCACCCCCCCATGCTAAGTTATTTACCACTCTGCTGGAGCAGGCCTCCCTTCATAGCCAGGCTCTGCCTACAGTCTAACAATGAGCATGGCTCTTCATGCTGACTGACACAAGTCCCTGAATTCAGAACAATGCACTGGTAAAAAAAAATGGTGTAAGAACGATGATCAGCAGTATTACCCATCCGCAAATAAATATATATATATATATATATATATATATATATATATATATATATATATATATATACACACACTGCAAAGTGGACTAAGAACTGAGCAGATTACTAATGCATTTCAAAGGATATTACTGATGTTTTACAGAAGTTAGGAAATGTTCAGGAGAACTTTAATAGGTTGTATTTATACAAATACAAATATATTTATATATATATATATATATATATATATATATATATATACACACACACACACACACACACACACACACACAGTGCAATTATACTACTATTTATAGAATGTCTAGTCTTTCTGCATTTTTCTTTCAATTACTTATCACTCAAAGCATTTTATTTGGAAATAACAGCTTTACTACTAACAAATTGTTCTGAAGTTTTGCTTTCTTCTTATCTGCTATCACATAGCAGTGCTCTGACATCACATTTCTAATGGCAATAGAATAAGTCACAGTAACAGATTTCGACTTTCAACACAGTCAGTTGTATACAAGATAACAAATCCTGAAGGAATCATGAAGGATAAATATATATTCATTAAAATGTTCTTAGTAATATGTGAGAGAGAGCAGAAATATATAAAGTGCATGAGAAACAGATGGCTTTAGCTATTCTTAAAGCTTTCTTTTAGGTGTCAGTGGTTCTTTAAACTCTTCAGCATAACATTGCCATCTTAAAATATTTTCCCTAGACTATTGAGATGATGTGCTAAGAACGGCACTGAGAAGTAAACAAGCCTATCATGAAATATGAATTTGTTTTCCAGTCACAGACACATGCAGCTGCAAAGTCAATTTTTGATAAGCACAGAGGCTACAAGGTGCTAAGCTAAGCAGTAGTCCCTGGCGGTGTATCCCAATTCCACTTTGCATTGAATTTATTCATTTTTTCTGCTTTGTCACATACAGCTGAGATGCATTTGCTATACATTTGTAATTACTTATTGTGAACTTGAGTCCCAGGCTCAGAAAATATTCAAAATACCAATTAAAAAACACGCGTGCGCGCGCGAACACACACACACATATATATATATTTTTATACATGGTCTGTATCCTCTCCAAGTTCAAAGCACTGTTGTAACATGTGATCGTTTGACAAAGTTGCTCTGATGAAATGTTACCTCTAGGTTAGTGAAGATTAATTGGGGGCATACAGTCCTTCACTATCTCTAGGCTTTGCTTCGAAAAATAAACAGTTGCAAGAAAAAGAGCCAAAGCAGCTGGATAGCGTTCCTCAGTCAAATAAGTTGCTTCCTGTTATTTGAACGCAACAATGAAGCTTTATTGTTTTTAAAGTCACAAAGTTCATGGCACTGCATGGCCCGGACAGATTTTTTTTTCTCTTTTGCTCTCTCATATTTTCTTCATGAAAGAAACTAGTGAAGGAGTCCAGGCTTTTTGTTTAGATGCAACAGTGCACTTTTGTACTTTACTGTGTTTCACATCAGACACAAATTTGTAAGGTTTAGAGGAAGATAAATGCAAATATGTTTTGGTGATAGTTCTTCCCAAACTTTTTTCTTTAGTTTACTTTTGTCTGGGAGGAGTCTTGCTATTCATTCTGCTGTATCTCCTCACAAATCCTAATGCATCTCATTTTCCAGAGTTTTAGTAGCTTCATATGTCATTTTACAGGTACCTATGAAAGAACTTGCATTGGCACTAAATCAGATCTTCTTCCTGTTATACTCATTATTCTGTCTCTCTACTTCCACATTCAGTGAAAAAAGACTTCATGTTGTTATCTTCAAGTCTTTATTTATTGCATTGTTTCCTTGTAACACACATTTTTACTAGCACTGCACATGCACCCTACCCTAACAGTTTCATTTTGCTAGACATTTTACACACATGCACATGATTTCACATGTACAAGAACTGCACTCCTTCATATGCATGCATGCACTCGTATATACAGTACCACATAAAAATAATACACATATTAAGATTCTGGCAAACAGTCTTACAGACATGCCTATTATATACAGCACACTGAAAGATAGGTGTAAACGGTAACATATTAATACACATGCACAAATTTCACCTTAAGCATGCATGCAAAATAGTATGCTCACATCATAAGCATCCCGGGAACAACAGGATATTTAGTCAGCTCCATTGTTCTGTGGGCAAATAAATACTGGACACAACAGGCTCTAACATGTATGTGTGGTCAACAATGATACTTCAGACACATGCTTATTAGCTGTACTTACATATTGGGCCATATTCCAAAAGAGCTACTTTCAGAGTATGTCTTCCTGATTCCAAAAGACCTGCTGTCAGTCTAAGTGACTTATTTCTGTGTAAGGCCTATCTATAGACAGGTTTATTACTGGGATGCCAAATTCCAAAATGGCTGCTGTCAGTGAAAATGGTGGGTTAAGAGCAAGTCTTTTAGAATCAGGGTCATTATATGAGCACCAGGGGGTCAAAGTGCCTTTCTATAAATGTACAAAGGCTAGTTACTTAGCATAGCAGCAGTGTGCACACAGGTACTTTGTTTCTAAACAAACATGCACATTATCCATCTTCTCAGAAGAACATATACAAATATTCAGCATGTCATTTCTGTGTGTTCACTTACACTTTGGTGGGAGTTTGCATATGTTTTCAGTGTCGTTTTACATTGTGAACTATATGTATTCCTATTACACATTCTATAAAGTCTGGTATTATGGCTGGTCATAACTGTTTGATGCATTTACTGTCGGGTGACTGTTTTCTTCTTTCTGTTGTTATAAATGTTTTTGGGCCTCCTGAACCAGATCATAAAGTAACTCATCTTCCTGTTTACCCTAAATTCCACCACACTGGCTGGCCAAAGCCATATTGCCAGCTTGTGTGACAGTCAGTGCTACTTGTCTGAGAAGCAGATGAGCACTACAGCCTCAGTAATCGCTTAATAATGTCTGACTAGCTCTACTGTAGCACTCGTATTGTTCCAAATAATGATGAAACATATACATATTCTCTCCAGTTCTGACATTTGCTATTTACAGTTAGAGCACATTTTTTTATTTAATTATTAAAAATTCGTTGATCAGAGTAAAACACTGATAAACATGGAGCGTTTTCATACACAACCTGGAAGAAGAAATGTAAGGAAATTGCAAAAACAGTGCATGAAAATTCTATGCAAAAAATAAAATAGATATGTGCAATAGAAATTCAATACCCACTAAATGTGGAAGTAATTTTGTGAGTTCTCTGAGATGCTGCAGTGATAACACTTGTTCCCAAAGAAGACTCTGTCTGTCTGTCTCTGTAACAATGGGAAAACTTTCCATAAGTTTGATGCAAGGGATTCTAGTAACATATCTGCTCTTTGCTGGATAGGGAGGCATTTAGCTTTCCCTAAGAATAAGCCAAGGTGCTCATTATATGGAAGAGGAGCAATGCATCTTCAGATATGGCTGGAGGTTATCTGGAAAGAGGAATGTTTCTATTTGGAGGCAACTGCAGTGTTAGAGGTAAGATAATTCCTTTACTTACAGTTGTTCTTCCAACTGGTGGCAGGTGATGGGATATTCTCTTGGACCAAAAGAAGAGTTTGTTTGTCTTTTGCATTTGCATTTTCCAGGTGAAACTGAAAATGTAACTTTGGATCTAATCATATTCCAGTCGTCTTGAATTTATTGTTAAACTCCATAATTTCTTTATTTGAGTAAGATATGCCAGCCTTTTGGGGGTCAAGACAAGTTTTTTTTAGTGCTACATTGGATGAATTTTTTTTTGTGGTTGAGTACTAGTGACATTTTGTATAGCCATGAGGAAATTTTGGAGAAAGTAATTTTTAAGATCTTTGAAAATCAGAGGGAGGAGATAGATCTGTAAATGTGTGTGTGTGTGTATATATATATATATATATATATATATATATCTATATATATATTTTTTTTGTTTTTTATTTTACATTTGTTGACCGGGCTAGTCTAGCTGGACATATATCCGTTTTCAGTAGAGGCCCGGGGAGAAAAGCTCCAATTACATGAAGTAAGAAAACATTTACAGCAAAAAACAAAGCAAACTACAAAAAATACAATGGTAGGCTTGTGTAAGAATTTAACAAAAAAAACAACTAGCAAACACAAGGCAAGTTAACCAAAAACAGTTGGTTAACAATACAAATTTCAGGAATGCAGCATACTAAAGTTAGAATAATAAAAACTTATAAGAAAATCACAAGATGGTCAAACATGCAGAAGGAAAATAAAACAAATTGTTTGAAAAGTAATATAAAAGAAGTAGCTGGCATCAATTAGTTATATTATTTAGAGGCACAGTTAGGGGATAGTGGGGGAAGGTAGGAGTAAGGGAGAAGTAATTTCAGTCTGGTTTAGTACAAGGACATAGCCACTGAGTTTTAAGATATTCTTTGATGTGTTTTTTGAATAGGGGTGTGGAGTCTAGGTTAGTTATTTCTTGAGGGAGTTGATTCCAGATTTTCCCAACAGAGTTTGCAAATAATGAGTCACCAGCTTTATTGTATGATTTAGTAGAGGCTACTAGAAGTTTATTAGCAGAGCGTAGAGTAGCTAGGTTCTTATAAGGTGAAATAAGTTTTGTAAGGCTTGGGGTAGCTTCTGGGTAGTGAAGAGACTTATGAACGATAAGTAGTTGCTGATAGAGTAAGTGGTTATTTAGGTCCAACCAATCAAGTTGCATGAGGTTGAGACAATGGTGAGTTCTAAAGGGAGTAGCAGAAATGAATCTAGATATACTATTATAACAGGTAGAGAGTTTGGTCAAGTTATTCTTTGATAAGTTAGTATATATAGCAGTGGCATAGAAAAGGGTAGAGATCAGGTGGGTCTGGGCAATGGTTTTTCTAGCTGCTGGGGTAAGAAAGAGTTTAATTCTGTAGAGAGTACCTATTTTTTTGTTAACTGATTTAATGGTGTTGTTAATATGGTCATCAAAATTAAGACGGTTATCAATAGTTACACCTAGTAGGCGAGTGGTCATGCCTGGGTGAATACAGGTAGCATTATTAGAGGAGATGGTAAAGAAAGGTGTGGAAGATTTGTGAGTAGGAGTGAAGAGAAGAAGTTTTGTTTTTTTGGCATTAAGAAGAAGGGAGTGTTCCATAAACCACTTTTCTACATCGTGGAAGACTGTTTGGGTGAGGGACTGGAGGGAGGACACATTATTAGCAGAACAGATTAAAGTTGAGTCATCAGCATACTGAATGCAGGTGGCTTGGGGTATATTCATGTGTAGGTCATTTATAAATAAAGAAAAAAGAAGGGGACCTAAAATAGAGCCTTGAGGAACTCCAATGTTTACTGGTAGTAAGGAAGAAAGGTTGTTTTCCCATAGCACTGCTTGTTGCCTGTTTTGGAGATAGCTCCTAAACCATTGAAGTGCTTGTGAGCCAAGAGAATATTGATTTAGTTTATCAAGAAGTATGTTATGGTTAACCATGTCGAAAGCTTTTGACAGGTCTAGAAATAGAGCAGAGGAAAAAAGATTATTGTTTTTGTTGTTATTTATGGTGTATATATAAAATTAATGGGGTAGTGCTCTGATAATTTTTGACTAATTTCAGCCAAGCTGAAATGCAAATCATACAGAAATGTAAGCTGTAACAGACTAGTTCAGACTATATATATATATATATATATATATATATATATATATATATATATATAATTGTATATATACATTCCAGTGTACAATCAAGCAAAGTGTATTATACAATATATACATCACTTTCTAAGGTGGGTCAATCTTCGGTAAATCCTTAGAGAGGAGAAGAGACCTAGAAAGAAGATAGGTTAGGTGATACATCCTGGGCTGTAGCAGGAGGATTTGCATTGGATGAAGAAGTGCTTTTTGAGATGCATTGTGAATTTGGAATAAGTGTTGATTTCCTTTAGGTCTGTGGGGGAGGGGGGGCTTGCCAAAGAGTAGGTGCCTGAGAAGAAAAAGCATGTGCGGTTTGGTTGTAGAGGAAATGAGGGTTGGTGTGACAGAGCATGTGCAGTGCTGTGGGGTTTGGTTGTAGGGTGATGAGAGTTGGTGTGATGGAGCATGTGCAGTGCTGTGGAGTTTGGTACTAGGAGTAATGAGAGTTGGTGTGACAGAGCATGTGCAGTGCTGTGGGGTTTGGTTCTAGGGTGATGAGAGTTGGTGTGATGGAGCATGTGCAGTGCTGTGGAGTTTGGCACTAGGAGTAATGAGAGTTGGTGTGACAGAGCATGTGCAGTGCTGTGGGGTTTGGTTCTAGGGTGATGAGAGTTGGTGTGATGGAGCATGTGCAGTGCTGTGGAGTTTGGTACTAGGGTGATGAGAGTTGGTGTGACGGAGCATGTGCAGTGCTGTGGGGTTTGGTTCTAGGGTCATGAGAGTTGGTGTGATGGAGCATGTGCAGTGCTGTGGAGTTTGGTACTAGGAGTAATGAGAGCTGGTGTGTCAGAGCATGTGCAGTGCTGTGGGGTTTGGTTCTAGGGTGATGAGAGTTGGTGTGATGGAGCATGTGCAGCGCTGTGGAGTTTGGTACTAGGAGTAATGAGAGTTGGTGTGACAGAGCATGTGCAGTGCTATGGGGTTTGGTTCTAGGGTGATGAGAGTTGGTGTGATGGAGCATGTGCAGTGCTGTGGAGTTTGGTACTAGGGTGATGAGAGTTGGTGTGACGGAGCATGTGCAGTGCTGTGGGGTTTGGTTCTAGGGTGATGAGAGTTGGTGTGATGGAGCATGTGCAGTGCTGTGGAGTTTGGCACTAGGAGTAATGAGAGCTGGTGTGACAGAGCATGTGCAGTGCTGTGGGGTTTGGTTCTAGGGTGATGAGAGTTGGTGTGATGGAGCATGTGCAGTGCTGTGGAGTTTGGCACTAGGAGTAATGAGAGTTGGTGTGACAGAGCATGTGCAGTGCTGTCGGGTTTGGTTCTAGGGTGATGAGAATTGGTGTGATGGAGCATGTGCAGTGCTGTGGAGTTTGGTACTAGGAGTTATGAGAGTTGGTGTGACAGACCATGTGCAGTGCTGTGGGGTTTGGTTCTAGGGTGATGAGAGTTGGTGTGATGGAGCATGTGCAGTGCTGTGGAGTTTGGTACTAGGAGTAATGAGAGTTGGTGTGACAGAGCATGTGCAGTGCTGTGGGGTTTGGTTCTAGGGTGATGAGAGTTGGTGTGGCAGAGCATGTGCAGTGCTGTGGAGTTTGGTTCTAGGGTGATGAGAGTTGGTGTGACAGAGCATGTGCAGTGCTGTGGAGTTTGGTACTAGGAGTAATGAGAGTTGGTGTGACAGAGCATGTGCAGTGCTGTGGAGTTTGGGTCTAGGGTGATGAAAGTTGGTGTCAGACCTCTCAACCAATTGGGGACAAATTTCAACAAAATCAGGGACAAGTCAGGAAAAAATCAGGGACAATCAGGGACACTTTTAAAATATTAGTGCTGTTAACTTGAAACATTGACAGAATCAGAGCATATGAATTAATACACATTTTCTGAAGTAAAAGAAGTTTATAACTCTTAATTATTGTCATTATTCATTAAGTGTAATTCACCACCTTTCCTCCAAAAGTCACTAGTTTTAGGTGGGATTAAGAGGGACAGTGTTAAAATTTGAGTCGAAATCAGGGATGTCCGTGAAAATCAGGGACAGTTGAGAGGTATGGTTGGTGTGACTTGAGTAGTGTCTCAGGTTTTATAAAAAGGGATTTTTTTTCCTGAAGTCTAGCTGAAAGAGGAATAAATGTGTACATTTGGAATAGTTTTCTGAGTTGGGATCCTAAAAGTAGGTTACCTCTTTGTTTTATTCAGAGCTATCGGGATTTTTCTAGAGTGATACAGGGATTCTCACAGAGAAGTGAGTTTGCAATGAATCATCTGATAATGTTATAAATAGTCTGGAATATAGCAATATTTTTCTTGGAGGCAGAAGCAAAAACTGGAAGCCCATTTTCAAGTTGAGAAAGGGGTACTCCTTTGCCAATGGCTACCCTGGCTGATTGGGATAGAAAAGGGGAGATCTTTCTGGTCCAGAAGAGGAGGGAATTTATTTTGCCTCTCACTTTGTCCATTTGGAAATTGAAGTTTAGTGAATGATAAAGCCATAATTCTAAGTATTTGAAAGTGGAGGTTATATCTATGGAATGTTGATGTAAGTCAAAGATATTTAGAGTCAGACGCTTGGAGAATTTTATGTGGAGTTCCAAAATGCATAATTTTGGTGGTGTTGAGAAGTAGCTTGTGGTTTATGAGCTATTGCTGGAGCTCACAAGTCCAACTGGAGCTGGCATTGAATGTTGGTGTGAGAGGGAACTGAATGGTAAATGACCATGTCATCATCAAAGGGGACTAGTGGGAGATGGAGGAGGTCACAAGGAAGTTTGCTAATTAATAAGTGAGAAATTTTTTGGGAGTGGCATCTGGACTGATAGCAATTTCAGTTAGTTTTCGAGAAGATAGTAGTCCTAGTAGTCAACGAGTCAAATGTCTTTGCCAGGTCTATAAATAAGGCACGTGTAAGGAGGCCACTATCAGTGTTTTGCAGGATGTCATCAGTTAGGGACCAAAGTGCTGGTACAGTACTTCATTCAGGTCAGAATCCATCATTTTGAGGAGAGCAGGTACTGCTGGATATAAAGGAGAGTTTGGTGTAAATTTCATGTCCTGATGTCTGCCCAGAACTGAGAGGATGGATATTGGATAGAAGCAACTGGTATCTTTTGGGTTGGTTTGCTTTGATAGTAGTTTAATTAGAGTTTTCCAAATCTGTGGCATGATGTTTTTTGCAAGACGCATTTTATATATCAGGGTGAGAGAAAAAGACATAGATGTTCTCTTCAGTGATACATGAACCAGGGGTTTATGTCATCAGATCCAGGAGGGGTGTCAGTGTAAATATTTTCAAGTAGAAAACAGACTTCTTTGGGATGTAGAGGGATGAATAGTGGCTGTGTGGGCAATGCATGATCTGTGGGAGGTGTGGAGTTTATTGGTGGGAGAAAGTTTTGTTGTACTATACTGAATGGTGTTTGTAGACAGGGTATTATGAGGAAGTTTTGCTCCTGTAAGAAGGGTAACCTCTTTCCAGTAGTGTCTGGGGGAATGGAAGAGGGCAATTTGATTCTTTGGTTGGAAATTTAATTTATGCCTTCTGGTGGACTTCTTGACTAGGTTGCACAAGACTATAAAGGAGGTGTGGTTGTCAGTTGTAGGGGTTTGTTCCCATTTTTGCCATGCTTCACCCTTTATAGTTAAAAGATGTTTGAGTTCATTGAATAGCCATTCAGTTTTGCTGGGTTTATAAAACCTGTGGATAAGGGTGAAGAACTGAATAATCTTATCTTCTAAGGGAATGATTGGGAGATCAGCAAGAAATTGCTTTATAATGAGTGAGAGCAGGGGGGAAGTTAGGGCAGATCCTTAAAAACGTGCCCCTTGTCAGAGTAGCAGAGCTGGAGTCTGACGAACCAATCTTAGTTTGGGAGGACCTATTAGACAGGACATTTCCAAACCTTTTGGTGGCTTTGTCACTATGCAGTAAAAGTTTATTTTGTTGTGTGAAACAAATTACACTTAAGCTTGAGTGACATTAAGGCAGCAGACTTGTTAGAAGAGGAATGTCTCTCATAAAATATTGTGTTTTCTGGCAAATGGAACAGCATGAAGACTTTTGTAAGTAAAGAGATAGCAGCTATCCCACTAAGACTGGGAAGAAATGATTCCTGCTAAAGAGTGTCTGAGTGCGCTCACATTTATATAAATAGATCACTGTAGAAGTGCAGAAGGGTAGTGCCACATGAAAAGAATGGAGTAATAGCTACAGATCAAATGTATGATAAGCACTTATGTTAAAGATTTGGTTTTGGATTAGGAGCAAAGGGTGAGGTACTCTGTCATGTATTGGGTTCTGATCATCCACATTGAAAAAACGACAGTTTGTCCTGTTGAAGAAAGTGAAATGTTGCAATGTGTAATGACACTGGTCCTCTCTGAAATCTCTCATTGCTTTAATGCAGCTGAACTCCCATTCTACTGGAATTTAGATCTCAGCATATTGATTGTATAGCTGTACAAGGTTTCTGGTATGATTTTCATATTTTGGGCCATTGCTTTTCTGTTTTTAAGGTTCCTTTGTTTCACAATTTGTTAAATTAAGGAGATTAAGTTCATAATCTTGGCTGATCTTATTGACAGTAATTAGGCTTGTCCTGGGGAGCCGGCGATGAATAAAGGACTTGGATACATTCTTGTTCTTCATTGCTGCAGTTCTTAAAGCCATGAGTACCCATGTCTTGAGGGCGGGCACCTTATTTCAGTACATGCAGACTGCCCCTGTCCAGTAGTGCAATAGCTAAATGCTTGATAATATGCACTTGACATAATCATGCGTTTTTCAAGAGAGGCTGTCATGGTCAGGGTTTACCACTGCCCAGTGGTGTGATGACAAGTAGGTCATTCTTTTAGATTGGGGGTGCCTCATTCATTGGAGGGTGCCTGAAGGGATTACCTCCTTGGTGGAAAAAAAGTAAAAAAAAAATGAAATGCATGTTTCTAGGAGTTCATTACAAACCATGTTGTTTTTCCCTAGGCAGAAGGCCTTGGTGGGGTCAAAACATAGTTTGCTGCTTCAGTGAGATAACCTTTTTTATCACATCATCATCAGTGCAGGTCCAGATGGCTATCATTGTACATTCCTCTGCTAAGAAACCATGCTGATATCTGAAAAGAAAGCAGTGTTTTGGATGTAGGAGAAAATATATGAGTATACCAGTTTTTTCAAAGATTTTTCTAACAGTTGGGAAAATAGAAATAGGCCTGAAGATGGATAATGATATGGGTTTGAGAGTTTTATGCAGAAGATTTATTATTGCATCTTTGCAGATTATAAGCATAATGTTTTGCTTTAAGGGTAGATTAAACAGTGTAAAGGGATGTTTAGGTGCTCTTTATAGAGGGTTATGAACCAGAGATGCAAGTTATCTGCCCCTCTTGGAGGCATCTTGCTGATTCTTTTTTTAATGTATCAGAAGCAGAAGGGATTGGACTCCATAGTAGGATGTGGAAAGCAGTATAACTGTTATTCAGGGGTTGAAATCTTGGAAAAGGTTAGAAAATTCCTGTAGAAGGTTTTTGTAGTCAAGAAGGCCACCAGTTGATAAGATGACATTAGAGGAGTCAAAATAAGAATTTTTGTTTTAATCAGTAATTAGGCTGACTTTATTCATATGTGAATGTTATGCAATCAGTCTTCAAACCATTACAAACCTAGCCAATAACCCATATTCAATCCCTCCAGCCTTAAGGAGGCCAAGACAAGATAGACCTGGGAAGAATTTGAGGGTACCCATCCAGTTATCAAGGTTTGCCTTGATGGTGGCAAGGGTGCTACTCTTCTTCACATGTGCTGGAAGTTTGCTCCAGAAGTGAGGGATATGTTGGGATATGAATCTATAAGACAATGTTTTATTATTTCTCTGTTGTTGATGGCTCAGTTCCTTTAACTGAGTATTTGATGTGTCATTTACTTTGTGAAGGAATAGGAGGTTAAAGTGGGTTGGCCCTTTCATGGGTTGAAAGGCTGGACACATCTCCATGAGGGGAGTCTGTAAGAGACTGGGATGCCAGTCTGTTCTGATAACTAAGAATTTTGAGGCTATTGATCTTTTCAGTTATCAGTCTTCAAGGTCTCTCGAGTTGAATGATATGCTTAGACAAATGCATGCCAAAAGGTGCATTATATTCAATAAAGGGTCTGATGAGATACAAATTTAGCAACTTCTGATTTATTGAAGATGCCTTTGGAAATTAGATGAGCCAGATAGGATTTCTGAACTACTGTTGAGACATGACCGAAAACAATCAGAAATTATCAACAAGAGCACTCAGATCCCTTACAACAGTGTTTGTTTGGAAGGTGTGCCACCTATATGGAATGTGAAAATGTTTTGTATACCAAAACAAACCATGGTACATGATTTCACATTTAATTTGATACCATTGTCCCTTGGGCCAATTGTTAACATGGTTGAACTTGCATTGCAGCAATTGTGAGTCAGTGAAAGATGAAATAATAACACCTAACTTACAGTCATCTGCAAACGTTGATAACCCTAAGCCAGAAGTGTTGGAGTGCAGGTCTGACAAATAGCTGAGAAATAGGAGGGGGCCCAACACTGAGCCCTGTGGTACACCACTGAAACTTTATTTGCTTTCAGAAGTGGCAGTTGTGACTCTAACCACATGGGTTCTTTCAGACAACCAGTTAGCCATCTACCTCATAATATAAATATTTATACTTAGATTTACAAGTCTATACATAATAATTGCATGGGGACCAGTTTTAATGGTCTTGGTCAGGTCCAGATATGCTGTATGTAATGCATAACAACTATCCACTGCTTCTGTTACTTTTCAAAGAAATTCATGTGGTTAAAGAGGTAGGGCCTTCTTTTACAAAGCCAAATTGATGAAGGTCATGTGTTAACAGAATTTCAATGTTGAAATTAATGAGCTCTGAGGTATGTTCTGTAGCTTTATATATGAGGCTATTGATACTAATGGGTCTATAGTGACCAGGGTCTCTTGTTAGGTCACTCTTGTGTAATGGCATGACAATGGCTGTTTTTCAGGCTTCACAAATGTAACTACTGGTAAAGTAGGGTTCAGATAGCCCATATTTAGTACTGGTAATCAGGCAATCTTGTACATTATCAGGGTTCATGGATGAGATATTCTTAGGTTTTGAGATAGCTAAAAGATTTGTGATATACTTTTGAGAAGAATAAAAGATTTATGATCTGGTTGGTTTCTTATGATCATAGAAATAGGACTTAGAATGCCTGACTACTTTTTTGCTAATTTTGGAAGGTGGTGAATATTTCATGCTCCTTGGGGAGTTTTTTTTTTCCATTGATGGTATACTTTCTCCCTGATTTTCACTGAGGATGTCAGCTTGGGGCAAAGCTATTTATTGGTCTGTGAGTTTCACTAAGGATTTTACTTCAGGGTGAAACATGTATTAGTTAGAGGTTATCATAGACTTGATCGAAGAAGGAAATACTTGTTTTGTAGGTCAAAGGGAAGGTTTGTGAGTATACTGGTATCAGTGTTAGGGCCCTGATCTTGTACAAGAGTCCAGTCATGAAAGCTGAGATAGAATTTGTATTTGGTGATGCTGTTTGTAGTTTTTGGCAGAAGGGAATACTAAACAAGTGCTCTTTTATTGTTAATTTATGACTTTGAATGAGGTTGTGCTGTGATTACTGGGGTTTTGGGGCAGGAGATAATATTTAGAGATGTGAAGTCAAGTATGTTTGTCATTAGAACTGGTAGAAAGTGTTTGCCTGATTCAGGGTTCAGTTTTATTGGTTAATTAAAGGAATCCTAGGCTGGCTAGAAATGGCTTTTATGTATCATTCAGTAATTAATGGCTCATCTTGTCAGTTTGTCCATGTAGGTCAGTGACAGACATTTGAATGCATCATTTCTATAAATATACTTTCTCTGAGATGGTCTAAATTTGGCAGTATATTTGTGTGTCATGGCTATTAGCACAGAGTCTTCCATATTGGTGGGTGCAGGGTGACTTGCCCTCTGGAAAAAGTACTTTTTTTAAACTTACTTCTGATAATGAATATAGCATTAGTTACTCTATTGGGAGAGAGTACAGAAAACTTGTGGAGTTAGTTTAGGAGTTAAAGGAAATCTACAAAAAAGTCATTGATGTTACTTTTTGGGGGGTATAGAAAGTGCAAATTAATGATCTCATGGATTAGAATATTTTTGAAAATGGATTGTAGAATTCATTAAATGTTTAGTTTTTTTCTTTCGTTAGATTGGGACAAATAAGCATTAACTGTGGAATCATAGTTTGAAATTATATGGGCCTGTGCATGTAGTTGTCTTTGCAAGTTGGGTTTAAATGGAAGCAATTTCCTTCAACCATTCTTCTTAAAGCCTTTATGCTGTATTTTGTGTGTGTGTGTGTGTGTGTGTGTGTGTGTGTGTGTGTGTGTGTGTGTGTGTGTGTGTGTGTAATATATACAGCCTAGGAAGAACTGCCTTAGATCTGGGTAATTCTGTTTTGTCAAGGATAGTAGTATTGCAGTGATGTCTGCGGAGTGTGAGATAATAAATACATCTGGTTAGTCCAGTTTATGGTAAGGCAGCCTGCCTGCATTACGATGTCTGAATTAAATTGGAGTGAGATTACCTTTAGGAATGGTTTGATGCTGATGTCTTTAGCTTGGGTTTTCTGTTGCCAGATAAAAGTAGGAAAAGAGAAATGGGGATTAATGTGCAGTGTTCTTGACCTTTTGAGGCAAGGGTGAACTTTTTAGTTGTTTTACTGTTCTTGGCCTGATAGAGAGGTCTGGGAAAGTTTGAAAAGGACTCTGTGAATTTGCATATGGTATAGCGAGTACCTTAGTGGTTGGTGATGAGTTGTTTCCTGGTGCCGGCAGGTGAAGTTCTGGGTGGTGGGCTGTTTGGTACAGACCGGACCTGTAATGCTCAGAGGTGACATGTCACAACAAACTAATGGGCACAGTATTTTCATATTAAGGGTGGTGGTAAGCACATTTGATGAATGGGCATTTTATAATGTGCACAAGTACTTGAGGGAGAGGGAAATAGAAATGAGGAGGAAATCATTTTGCACTGGGGGATGTATGCCAGTGGCAGTAAAAGATGAAAATAATATTACTGTAAAAAATAAAGGTTGCATTTGTAATAGATTATCCTGAAAGGCTGGAGTGAGTGTCTTGGACTTCTTGGAGGAAAGTTTAGGAAAGTAGATAAAAAAAAAACTACTGCTATAGAAATCCTCTAATATGCTAAACCAGTTGTTAAAACGGAAAAGTAAAAATATCAGAGTAAAAATATCAGAGGAGAACTGCAAAGTGGATGAAATATGGAGAGGAAAGTAATATAACATATAGAATGAGTTGCACAATAGTGCACAGCGTAGGTAGTATAGTGCACAGAACGGGCACTAATACAGAGCACAGTGTGGGTAGCAGTGCCATACACAGTGGACAAAAGTATAATACTTAACATGGGCAGAAAGGTAGTGCACTGAGTGGATAGTACTATAGTGCACAGCATGGGCAGAAAAGTTGTGCACAGACTGGATAGTAGTACAGTGAACAGAGTATGTATTAGTGTCATGCAGAGTGCATGTAATTTATGCACAGCACAGGGAAAGAGTTGGTGCACAGGTTGCATAGTAGTACAGTGCTTGCATGGATAGTATGGTTAATAGGTTGGTACTAGGCTATCGGCCCTAGGGCCTATACAAGCCTAGCCATAACAATTCCCTGGCTATTTCTTCCCACACTATTTACTTCCCTGGACCCCTGTCTAGCAGGGCGACTGACGTGATCCCCAGGTGAATTTCCTTTCTCCCATCCAATCATCAAGGTTCCTTTTGAAGAGGGCCAAAGAGGAGCTCTGCTTGACATGTATGGGCAGTCTATTCCAGAGTCTGGGGAGTCTCTGGGTCAGGAACCTATCCCTCCAGCATGTTTTGTTTATTGTGATGACATGGTTTAGATCCCTGGAGCATGTGGCTCTGAGGGATTGGGATTTTTTTAAGTGTAGCATGTCCAACAGCTCTGGGTTTGACATGGCCTTGTATGTTAAGCAGAGATTGCCTCAGAGTAGACGATATGTGACAGAGTACAACTGGAGTTTTTTAAGGTGGTCAGCATAGGGCATCTGCTTTAGGCCTGTGATTCTTTTAGTGAGGTAGTTCTGTGGCCTTTCCAGTTGTTGCAGATGTCTTGAGAGGTACATACCAAATTGGGCATTGTATTTTATAATGGGTCTAATGAGGGATGAGTACAGTGGGACAATGACCTCCTTTTTTCTGGATGAAAAGCCCTTAGTGATGAGGTGTGCCACATAGAAGGATTTCCTGACTGTTGTGGCGATGTGGTTATTGAAGGTGAGACCACTGCCCACCTGTGTCCCTAAGTCTCTTATCACACTCTCAGTGTTTAGTGTACTGCACCTATGTGGTAATTCATGGGTACATGTTTTTTTCCCAAAGGGGATAACTATATATTTCTTGGCATTGGGCTTGAGCCCATGGCTCTGGAACCAAGCATCTGTTTCTGTAAGGCCCTTTTGTAGAGTGTCCACATCATTTGGGGATTCAATAATGGCTCCCAGTTTGCAGTCATCTTGGAACTTTGTTAGCCAGAGTCCCTTAGTATTGGCCTGTACTTCAGAGAAGTAGATGTCAAACAAGAGAGGTCCCAGGACTGAACCCGGAGGTACTCCACTTGTCACTTGTCTGGAGCTGGATTTGGACTCAGCTACGTTTACAGTGTGGGTTCTGTCAATAATCCAGTTGGCAACCCATCGAATGATGTAGTTATTAATGCTCAGCTTAGTAAATTTATCTATGATTCCAGAGTGGGGGATGGTGTCAAAGGCATTGGCGAGGTCCAACTAGGCTGTGTGGACTGCCTTACCCTCGTCCATGGCTCTGGAGACTGATTCGAAGAAGTCAATCAGGTTCAGGAGACAAGTTCAGCCCTTCATCAACCCAAACTGGGTGGGGTCCAGTGTTTTAAGGTTGCCAATGTCTTTGTTTATAAGTTCCTTGATAATACGTTCCATCGCCTTGCAGATCAGGCTCATCAGACTGATGGGGCGGTAGTTCCCGGGATCCAAGGTGGATCCCCCCTTATGGAGTGGGATAACTGTAGCTGTGTCCCACTCAGTGGGCATGAAGCCTGAGGTAAGGGTATGATTAAACATGACACTTAGGTGAGGTGCCAGTTCATTTTGTAGTTCATGTAGTACACAGTCTGGGATGTCATCTGGTCCCATGGATGCTGTATTCTTAGCTTTGGAGAGTGCGTTTTTTACCTGTGTGGCCATTATCGGAATTTGACAATCTTACGGTATTGAGATGGGCCATTTAGGGGGTAAGAGGGGGGTGAAGTTGGCACTGAATCGATCTGCCAGGATATTGGCAATATCCTTGGGATCAGTATATTTAATGCCATTCTGTTGTAGCTCAGAGCAAACCTGAGCATTGCCATTGAGATTCTTGACATAGTTATAGGATGCCTTGTGGGTGCCTTTGGAATCTTTGGCAATTTTATTTTCGTAACTAGCTTTGGAGGATTTTATGAGGGATCTCAGCTTCTTTCTCAGGCTGGTAAGTTTTTTTGCATCCTGGGATTTTCCTCTTTTTTTGCAACAGTTTCTTCCTTTTGTTGTAAAGTTAGTTTATGGCAGGGGACCACCAGATTGGCTTCCTTTTTTGGAGGAGGGCATCTTGGTTCTATTTGGGATGGCACGATTCATGCATGAGTGGATGTGCTCGTACAGTGCCTTAGTGTAGGACTCAGCAGTCGAACTTTCAGTTCCCGTCTGCATGGGTGTCATGAAGTTTGTAACTTCTGACTTGAGTAGCATGAAGTTGGCTTTGGAGAAGTTTTTTATGGCGGTTTCCTTGCTGAGGGGGGTGGAGGTGAGATGTGGATGTTTAGGGTGATTATCTTATGGTCTGACCTGACCAACGAGGGAGTGACCATAGGTGTGGAGCATTGCTTTCCCATGTTGGTAATGACCAGGTCTAGGATATTGGAGCCCCTGGTGGGACTATGGATTAGTTGATCCAGGGAGTTGGAATTTATGAATTCCAAGAACCGTTGGGCAAAGGTGTTGGTACATGAGTAGTTTTCCCAGTTAATGGCAGGGTAGTTGAAATTGCCCAGTATTAGGGTGTTTGGTTGTATATTAATATTTTCCAGTATGTTTAGAAAGGTGTAGTGAGAATCTTGGGGCATGGTGGGGGATCTGTAGCAAGCTACAATTTGGATTGTAGTCTTACCTAGTGTTAGTTGTACCTCGAGAATTTCAGACGCATTGTGTTGGGCAACTAACCTAGTGGTGTGAATATCTTTGGTGAATATGGACACTCCTCCACCTCTAGTGTTTCATTCCTGGTTTGGTGGCCGAAAAGTGTGGTAAGAGTTGTAGCCTGGTATTGCAGGGGTGCTCTCTGGAGCCTTGAACCAGGTCTCAGTTACTGCACAGATATCGATGTTCTCCATTTTTAGGAGTGCCTCGAGAGAGTGCATTTTGAGGTTTAGACTTCTAGCATTGAATAGCATTACCTTCAGATTTTGCATGTGCACAGATTGGATAATAGTACAGTGTACAGAATGTCATGCACAGTCAGTAGAAGTTTAGTGCACTGCATGTGCAAAAAAGTACTGCCCAGAGCATGTAGCAGTGTTGTGCATGCTGGGTAGTAGTACAGCTCACAGCATGTACACAGTGGTAGGGCACAGGCTGGGTAGTAGTACAGTGTAAGAATGGGCAGTAGTGTCATGCACAGTGGGTACTAGTAGTACAGTGCACAACATACGCAAACAGTAGTGCACAGACTGGGTAGTAGTACAGTGCATAGAATGGGTAGTAGTATAGTGCACAGCATGTGCAGAAAGGTAGTGCACAGAGTTGGTGGTAGCACAGTGCACAGAATGGGCAGTAGTGTCTTGCACAGTGGGTAATACTATAGTGCACAATGTGTTATGCACAGTGAGTAGTAGTATAGTACACTGCATTTGCAGAGAGGTAATGCACAGAGTGAGCAGTAGTATTGTGCACAGTGAGTAGCAGTATAGTGCACAGGATGTACAGCAAGGTAGTGCACAGAGTGCATGTTAATACAGTGCATAGAATGGGCAGTAGTGTCATGCCCAGTGGGTAGTATTCAGCACACAGTGTGGATAGCAGCATTTTGCACAGACTCAGTAGTGCCACAGTGCACAGATATCACCATAGCCTTGGTGCTAACTTCCTTTGGACAGGTTATATATTAGAATGGTGAGGAGTGGAGAGATTGAATATGCTGTACTTTTATTACCAGTACTTGACCAGTATACCACTACCACCTATGTCAAATCTCCATATTTTTGCATCATACTTTTGGTTTGTTCCTCGTAAAAATTGTAGTTTTCCTGATAAATCTTTGAGGATTGAATTCACTAAATAATGGAAGATATTTGAGTTTTAGACTTCATACCCTTCAGCAAATACATGATAATGCAAACCCTGTTATTCCATCAGCTTTATAACTTTATAACAGCAATATTTAAAAATTGTCCCTATTTTTGGGCCTTTGTCCCCCACTATTTTTGGCTTTGTCCAGATTTCTTGTGCTGAGAGGTTGAGAGGTATGTTGCCACGTATGCAGCTGACTATGTGGTTGCAGGGGTAGGTTGTGTAGAAGCTGATAGGTGACAGATGTGTGCAGAAGGGTATTACTAAGTGCAGTACATATGATCTGTATTGGTAATCTGCAATGGGGAGATGAATAAAAGCAGTTGTGTGGCATATACTTATCAGATGCATGCAGCACCTATCACTTGAAGATACAGCAATTAGCTAGCACCTACACATTCAAATTCTTCTAGTAATGCTCAGCAAAGAAACAATTTCAGTGTAGAAAGATGCCAGATTGGCTGAGGTATGGCTGAGTAGCTTCATTAAGGAAATACAAAACCAAGAAGGCAATGTTCAGCAACAGTACCGATTCAGACTGATTTCCTCAGTGTAGAAAGATACCCCATGGCCGGGGTCATTGATCAATCAGTGTAGAACAGTGGGGGTGGGAGGAGAAGAAAGCAGAATGGGTATATATGCATGCATCTGAATAGAGCATGAAAAAGCAAAACTAGGCTTTATATGACGAATAAGCAGTGACTATCAGTGACGTGGACTGGAATGGTATCAACATATTGAATCTGATGAACAGATGTTATACAATGCCTGAAAGGAAAGGCAAAGAGGAAATGGTGCCTCATTTATAATTAAGGGGAAGCTTGCAAGAACTATAATAAAATGTGGTCAGTGAGCACTTAATATGTGTTCATCTAATTATATAGCACTTTATATGAACACTTTATAGTAAGCGAGTATCCTAAAGAATAAGGCTGATAACTTAATCCTCTGCAATAGCTGCCAGAGAATAAAAGGCTATGAGCTCTTAATGACTTACTTCCTATAGTGCAGGGTTTGATTCCTGCAGCATTAATTTCCTTACTGTATGACTCTGTGCAAGACACTTGACCATGCAGTGTTCTGAAACAGTTGGGAAATTTGTTTAGGCTCCTTCCTCACTGGTTTCCTGGAACAGTTAGTAATGAACCTATGAATCTTATCTCTGAACTCAGAACTGTAGGGAAATTATAAAGCTGTTTACTCTAAGATCAAGTTAAGTAACATAAAAGCACCTGGTAATAACCACGTTAATAACCAGGAGTTTAACAGCTGAGGAAATAATAATCTTTTGTTTTAGAAAACCAACCCTTGTAGACAGAGCAGTGTAATCTAAAGAACTGAGGGTGGGGGTTCAACCACCAAGGAAATGGAAAAAAAGAGAGAGAGAGGACAACATTGTAAATGGTTTGCTTTTTTAAGATAAAAATACTAATCCTGTACTACAAGAGAGTACAGCAATCTGACTTACTTGTGGGAATCTGCATAAACAACTCCTTATATCTGCATTATGGGTTCATGCAGTTATTTTTTACGCAGCTTAGCTGCTTGGTCTCTGTCTTTTGTGTACACATTTTTTTAAGGCATTTGCTCTTTTTAGAAGCATAGAAGTGAACTTTCTCAACAAACAGATACATGTTCGTACTTATCGCCACACACGTATGCCCTCAGTACCCAAAATGTGCACTATGCTATGTTGCAAACGAACAGCTCTGCTTTGTATGAATGAGTCATAAAAAGTTGTAATAAGTGATGGGATACTTACCGACACAAAACATTGTCTTCCTGAAATTCTGATCACTATGATAAATATAGAACCTACAAAAAACTTAAGGAAATCTGAAGACCATAAGTATATTTGAACCTGTTTTGCAGCACAACCTCTCCTCTCCATGTTCAGGGCAGTCCCTATAACTACTGCTTAGTTATTCTAAGACAATTGTTTCTCAACCTCAGTGAAAGGAGTAATATTTGAGTATTAGCAAAAGTAAATAGTACACCCTTTTTTAAAACTCATTACAGAAGTAAATATTACACTCTTCTTTAAAACTCATTATAGCCGAGTGCGCCTCCAGGTGTTTCTGCATTTACCTCCTACTGATGCCTCAAGGTGTCAAATATTGCTTGTTAATATTTGCATTAACTCCAAAATCATGTTACATACAAGGTATCAGAAGATTTCATCTTAAAGCATACATGATAGTAAACACAAATGTATTAATATTTGACCTCTGATCGAGCTAAAGAGATATTGAATATTATTTGTATATTGTTTATTTGTATTGTCATAATTTTCAAATTTCTCTAAATATCTCAACATTCAGGTAACACAGACAGAACTGTATTAGCCTCATATAAAGGCTTACAGGCCTACATCGGTGTGAATAAAATCCTGCTGGCAGCGTGTGTCTTGCTTGAATGATTACTGAGATATAAGTTGTTTATGCAACATTACAAAATTAATATTCACTGCCTTTATTTTGGCTTATAAAATCCATTTTAAAGCATCAAATGGAATAAAAGCCACTAACTTATAGACTAATTTACCCTGAATAGTTTGCCATTTACAGTTTTCTAGTAACACGGTTCCAGAGATATGAATATTTGAACTGTAACATAACTTCGTTTTTTAAAGGCTCAAGCCACACTCACTGGGAGTTAAAAGTGCACACTAAAAAGAGCTATACTGGAGGGAATGAGTTGATCATGCCGGCTTTTCAGGTCCTTACTAGTATCTAACCATGTGACCTATGTTGGCAGCCTGTCGACTGAATTATTCCTCTGTCCTACCTCATGCTAGTTTCCCCACATCATCCCAGAAGGGTATTCCTTTTTGCTACTCTCATATTATTAAGGTAGATTCAGGTGTTGCTGGGAGGTATGGAACCATCCCATTTGTGACTAGTCTAATGGGTATGCATGATTCTGCATACCATCCATGCTTGGCCAGAATGTAACTCACTCGTTGGCTTGACTCACACCCATAGAATACCACCTTTGTCATAAAAACACACCTGTGAGCCTTGGCACAGGTGGTTCACTTGCAGCAGGGCCTGTACCTGTTCCTTCCTCTAGCATGAGTAAGCTATCATGATCTTCCTTCCATTCCACCATGACCATCTTTTGCCGAGCATAGGGCAAAACTGACCCTGGGTTATTCAGGCCACAGTCAGGACAGTATCCCCAATGTTATAGACCTAGAGAGTCGGTACCCTGGAACTAGTATAGTTACATAACATAAGTGTGATAGTATATAGCCCCTACATTGAGGTGCAGAGAATTTTGTTGTCTTGCTAAAATTTCATGATGATGTTTTCTTCACTCACTTCACCCACCAGTAGGAACAGGTGCATTTCTTTTGGCAATGTTCTGCTTCATGAAATTTTATAGTCTGTGTTTTGGTCCTACTAATATGGTGTCATTACATTAATGTTGTCGAATAGCAAGGTAGTCCTAGCAATCTAATTCTGTATCTTATCATGAAAACTCTTTGAATGGATAGTGAAATTAAAAATGGGTTGAAATATAAAGCAGGAAGTACAGATGCTGGGGAAAAGAAGAATCTTCCAAGTAAAGCCAGTGCATATGGTGTGGCAGATAATAGCACTGGGGATGTCTAACTGCTGATGCTTCTATGTATGGAAAGAGAATCAGAAGCTGAAAAGATGTATTAACACAGCAGGGCATGGACTGTATGAAGAATTAACCAAGGAAAACTGCAATTAAGAATAAAATGCAATCAGCACAACATAAGCTGTTGGGCATTACTACTTAACCTTATTGTTTCACTCCAACCTCACAGACTATTTACTATACCACCTTTTAGTTTCTTTCCTTTACTCATAGTCTTACTGCAAAACGCACCCTTATCCTACTACTTCACCACATGTACATATGTAAATATTACTTCCTAATGCCTAAATACCTCTCTCTTTTACTTAATCCACTATATTTATTTATTTACACCTGTTTACAGGGAAATTCCAACTGGACACAGGTCCTTTTTCAGTGGAGGCCCGGGGAGAAAAGCTCCGCAGAACAATAAATGAGCAGCAGAGTACATGAAGAACAACTGAATATACATACAATAGCAAATAATACATACTGCAGCAAACATTAGCTATACATATAATATGAAACATAGTAATGAACAGATATACCAATATTTAGCTAAAGGCTAGGAATTAAAGGTAGGATGTATATACAGATAGTACTAAGCTCAAACAGATACTGTTTTAAACTTGTATATCTAAATCTCATATACAAATATTGCACTAAACTCAAGCAGATATAAAGCAGAAGCTGCACATGAAGGTGGAACAAGCTAAAAGTGCTAATGAGATGGAAGGGGAAGATAGAGGAGTAAGAGAAGGCACTGAGTGAGTAGTATACATGGTAGTGAGACAAAGCTAGGTGTAAGCCAGTTGGATATGTATTTGGAGTTGAGATGAAGTGAGGTAGTTAAGCATATCATAACAGGTCTGAGAGATTGCGTGAGGAGGGAAGGGGAGGGTAAAAGGTGAGCCAGAGCCTGCAGAGGAAGGAATACAATGATCAGACGGTGTGAGGCTGGGGAGGTAAAAAGGATGGTTACTAGAAAGGATTGGTGCATGGGCATAGCCAGAGACTTTTTAAGTGAGTTTTTAGTGCAGTCTTGAAGTGATTGCAAGAGGGTAGTATGGTTATTGGGGGGGGGGGTTCCATAATCTGGATACGACACAGGAGAATAGTGCTTCTCCTGCTGAGTTCTTGGGTTTGGTCACTAGAAGTAGATTTTTGCTGCTGGAGTGTAGTGGTCTAGTGGAGCAGAAGGGCTGGAGAAGGTTTTGAAGGGATGGGACTTTAACAGGATGGTTTACTAACTTGTGGGCAAGAGAGAGTTGATTCAGGTGAAAGTTGAGGGAGTTCACGCCAGTGAAGTTCTCTAAGTGAGATACAGTAGTGGCTGCAATAAGATGCACCAATGGGAGACTTAGCAATTTTATTGCAGCAAGCCTCAAGCTTGTTTAGGTCTGTTTGTCTTAGATAGGTAAATATAAGAGAGGTGTAGAGTAAAGTGGAGATTAGGTGAGAATTGGCAGCAGAAATTCTGGTTGTCTTGGTGAGGAATTGTTTGTTTCTGTACAATGCACCTAATTTTTTGTGAACCTTTTTTATGGTAAGATGCGAGTGTCAAATCTAGGATTATCAGTCTCAACACCGAGTAGTTTGGTGTGTTCTGTTGGAGAGATGCCTTTGGCTAGAATATTAAAGTGGGAGATAATTGGGTTAGATTTAGTGGGTTGGAAGATAACTAGTTAGTCTTGCTTGGGTTGAGTAATAACTAGGCATTAGATAGCCAGCTTTCTACAGATGAAAAGGCTTCCTGTGTGATCTTGTGAAGTTCAGGTGTAGTTGGGGCTGAGCAGATGAGGGTAGAGTCATCTGCATACTGTACAAGAAAAGCATGCTTGGTGGCTGTGAATAGATCATTGGTGAAGAGTGAGAATAGTAGGGGACCAAGGATGGAGCTTGGGGAACACCGAGTGTTACAGGAAGTCAAGGAGATAGGTCATTATGACAGACAACCGATTGTTGGCCAGTTAGATAGCTGTGAAACCAATCAGTAGCAGATTGGGAAAAGGATAGGTGAGTGAGAACAGAGATTAGTAGTTTGTGTGAAACCATGTCAAAAACCTTGTATAGATCCAGAAATATAGCAGAGGAAAACAGGCCATTATTTTTATGATGAAGGATAGCGTTAGTGAAAGAGAGCAAGGCGGTAGTAGTGCTGTGGTATAGCCTGAAGCCATGCTGGATGCTGGAGAGGAGGTTATTAGCTAAGAGGTAGTCTATGACTTGAGAATGGATGCATTTCTTAAGTATCTTGGAAAGTGGAGAAAGGATGGCTATGGGGCGGTAATTGGAAAGTTCAGTGGAGGAGCCACCTTTATGGAGGGGAATGATGTGGGATATTTTCCACAGTGTGGGGACATAGCTTTCTGATAAGGACCGATTAACTAAGATAGAGACTGGATAAGCTAGGGCTTCTGCTGATATTTTTAGGTATTCAGAGGAGAGATTGTCAGCTGCAAGTTTTGTAAGCTTAAGTTTCAATAGAAGTTTTTTTTTATATAGGAGGGGTAGGTACTGATGAAAAAGAAAAGACTGTGGGTAGAGTATTTGGTTTTGATGTAGGGAGGGTGGGAAGAGGGTTGTGTTGTTTAGTCAGAGACAGAATGGTTTCAGTAAAGTATTTATTGAATGAGTCAGCAATACTGCTGGAGGAAGGGGGAGTGGTCGTGGGGGGGGGGGGTGCCTACTTTACCTGGTTGGAGAATGGAATTTTTTGTGGACCAGAACTGCTTAGGGTTGTGATGGGAGGAGTTTAGAGCAGACTGATAATATTGGGTTTTATCTTCTTTTATGTACTTTTTGACCTTGTTGCACAACTCTAGGAATGACTGTCTAGAGACGGGGGTTTTGTTAAGCACCCATGCTCCCAGGCCTTATCTCTGATTTTCATTAGTGCCCTGGTGCTTTTTTTTGTAGCTAAGGGAAGTACTGTGTTTTGACTCAGGCATTTCTTATGGGGGGGCATGTGTGTTTAGGATGTTTAGGAAGGTGCTATTGAAGAAGTGGACGACTTCATCCAGATTGAGGTACTTTAGTGGTGTCCAATCACATTTTTTGAAGGGATGAGATAAAGCAGAGCGGATTAAAGTTTACTCTATTTCGGATTTGCCGATAGATGATGGGTTTAGCACAATTTAAGTGGTGTCTCAGAAGGAATGTTGGAGTGTGGTCAATAAGGCTATCTGGTAGACAGCCAGCTAAGTATGGGTGAGGGTCTTTATTGACTAATATCCAGTCGAGAGTAGTATGTTTGTTAGTTTTTATTTATCCGGGTAGGTGATTGTATTAGTTGGGAGATACCATGAAGGTTTAGGTGGTGGGCTGGGTGATTGTTACTACAAGATAGCCAGTTGATATTAAAATAATCTAGATTATGGTTTCCTGGGGTAGGGAATGGTTAGTCCAGTTCAGGAGGTTTTTCAGGGGTGGGATGTTTTGGCCAGGTGGTAAGTAGCATCCTGTGATGTTGTTTGTTTTATTTGGGTTTAGTTTGAGGTTGGCATATAGGATTTCATCATTTCAAATGTGGGGGGCGGCAGATGTGTTTAAGATCTGGATGTTGAGGTGGTGTTTAAACATTAGAGCTACACCACCCCCTTTCTTAGATAGTCTATCTACTCGAAGAATGTTAGAACCTGTTGGGAGTATTTCCTCACTTTTGATGTGAGGTTTGAGCCAGGTTTCAGTCAGGATGAGAATATCAGGAGAGTATAAAACTATGTTGGTGTTTAGGTCATGGGTTTTTTATTAGTTATACTTCTGATATTTAGACACATGAACAGGAGGTCAGATGGCTTTCTGTTGGATGTTAGTTGTGAAGAGTAGCAGCTATTTGGTAGATTTTTAGGTGATATGTTGGTAATGGTAGGATCAGTGTTAGGGTAGATATCGTCACTGAGGGTTAATTTAGATAAAGCAGTAAACATAAGTTTTATAAATCTGGTAATTAACCTGTCATATTTTAGGGATATGTTTCGTTTGAATGCAGCAGGTGATTGGTAGTATGGTGGGTGCACTGGATGGAGATTGTGATGGTATGACAATCATAACAATAACTCTCGCTATCAGATGTCAATTGCTGCTTATTTTTTCAGTGTAAAACAAAATAAACTGATGAGTGTTGTACTTCACTGTACATTATCATTATCTCGAACTATAGCGTATGTGGCGTACATTTCTTTAAATTGGACTGCATTTTATGTACCTTAAATTGCCTGTATCAGAGCTTTTCTCCTCAGGTCTCCACTGAAAATGGGCTTCTGACCGAGCTGGTCTAACCTGGTTAACAAATGTCAAATAAAAATAAATAAAACATTAGTGAACTGCATTAGAATGGCATTGACATATTGAATCTGATGAATACATGCTGTACAATGCCTGAAATGAAAGGCAAAGCGGAAATGGAGCAACATTTGTAATTAAGAGGAAGCTTGCAAGAACTGTAAATATACTATACACTATACTAGCACATGTACACATTCTTTGAATTACAGGCATGCATGAACATACATTTAGCATAGCAGACATACTTGTGTGCACATGATCAGTACTGCAAAATTGCTGTTAAACACACATTCATCCCTGTAGTCATACACGTCTACACATTCGCAAGGCAGATGTGAACTACGTGAATCTACACATCAGCAAAGCCAATGTGCACTGCATGAAGCAGTTCACATCTACACATCAGCAAAGCAGATGTGCACTGCGTGAAGGAAGCACTTCACACGTCTACACATCAGCAAAGCCGATATGCACTGCGTGAAGAAAGCAGTTCACTGCTGAGAGTGAAGTGGCTGATCTGAAAATCAACACTTCCAAATCCGCGATAATGGTTATCGCTCAGAAAATAATGAATTGCTCTTAGCAGGTGAGGTCTGGAGGAAGTTGGGTATGTTCAGGTCTTCTTCTCAAGGGAGTAGAAAGGATACTGAGGACTGACCAGTCAGTCGGTTTAATGACGATATACTGCAATATCGTACTGAGTAATACAATGATGCTCTTCGTTTACTGTCCTTACCTATAGTATTAAGCTTTTGGCAGTGACAGAAAGGATGGGATCATGGATAAAAGCAGCAGAAATGAGGTTCCTTTGCCAGACAGCTGGGTTCACTCTCTGTGACTGTAGTAGAAAATTAAATGAAGCCGATAAAATACATGTGTATATATAACAAACATATGCATGTAATAGTATTGTCTTTTAAGAAACTATATCTGCCATAATGCACTGCAAGTATTGAGCTGTGGGTAGTTGGTGAGATGCTATAAAGTGCTGATATTTTTTATGCTGTGCTGCCATTTTGTTTGTAAAACAGTTATCTGTTAATGGAAACCTAGACTGAATCTTAAAATTTCTGAAGTCACCCTCAAAAGAAGAAGTCTATTTTCATAGCACCACCCGATGGTGATAAAGTGAGGAAATTGGCAATCTGAGAGGATCTCTGAATACATCTACTGTTCCTCTAGATTGAAGGGTTTGATCAGTTTGAGACAAGAATGTGATATAAAAGAACTTGAGCAGGAGGGAGTGTATAAATATTGGGGAATTGATGAAAGATCAACAATAAAACATAAACAAATGTGAATCAGACTCAGTAAGGAGTACTTTAGAAGACTTAAATTAATCTTGAAAACAGCATTGACATCTAGGAACAAAATTCAGGCTATAAACTAAGTTGCTCTTCATGTCCTAACTTAAAGTTTTGGAGTGACTGATTGGTCCCAAAACATGTTGGCTAGATCAGACAGGAAAACAAGAAGGATGCTTCATGCACACCAAATGATTTATAAACATCAGTGCATACCAAGAGTATATATTCCCCATTCCGAAGGAGGGATGGGCCTCCTTGAAACTGATTAGATGTATAGATCTGCAATCATGGGACTGCACACATCTCTGCTGACCTCACAAGACCCAAACATAGTGAAAGTTTTGAAACATGAGAATAAATCTAAAATGACTTATCTGCTTAGTCTAGCAGAAGCATATTGGGGTCAAGCAGGAATGGAAATCAAACCAGAAGTAGATAAAAATCAGGCAGCAACCGAATGTGCTAAAAAACAAAATAGAGAATATAAGGGGAAGGACCAGACGAGAAGGCAAGAAATGTGGAAAATGCATAAATATAGTTGCAAGTATAGAAAACTTCTGGAAGAACCTCATGTTGATCAGGAATGAATGCAGGAATGGTTAAGGAGAGGCAAATTCAAACCAAGAGATGAAAGTTAATATTGGCAGTCCAAGATAGTGGGCTATGTACACGTTGGTTTACAAAGTCCATTGAACATGTTGGAGACACAGACAAATATAGGTTTGGTAAAACAGAACTGAAGACAGTTGCACACCTTGTTGCTGGTTGTGACATATTAATGGCAGAAGGAAAAGCCGGTACGTAAAAATCAACTGCCAATCATTAGCGGACCGGAGTTCCGCTGTGGCGACCCCTAACCGGGAAAAGCTGAAAGAGACAAACAAAAACTGTATACTGAAAGGTATAATAATGTGGCTAGACTGTTGCACTGGGGATTGTGCAAACATTATGGTATTGCAGTGGCTGAAAAACACTGGAAACATAAACCACAAAGCATCATAGAAAATGATGGTGTACATCACATGGGATCACCCATTGCCAACAGTTCAAAAGATAGATGCTAGAAAACCAGATATAGTGGTTCATGAAAAGAAGACAAACACAGCATTGATCATTGAATTCACCACACCCAGTGACTACAGTATCTTGCCTACAGAGAGACAAAGTCATAAAATATCAGGATTTGCAGGCAGAAACGAGAGCAGTGTGGAAGAAAGATAGCCAGATAGTTCCAATAGTAGCTAGTAGTAGGAGCAATGGGTCTTAAAAAGAATTTACAGTCGTATTTAGATATGTTACCAGTACATGTAACCCATATGAATTGCAGAAGGAGTCATTACTGGGCACATTGTGGGTGCTGCGAGGAGCACTTCTGGCTGACATCAAAGATTGAAACAATACTAATTTCATGAATTTTAATTGTACTTTGACTATTTTATTTTATTTATTTTTATTTTATTTTACATTTGTTAACCGGGGATGTCTGACTGAGCCGAAAAGGCTCTTTTTCAGCAGAGGCTCGGGGAGAAAAGCTCCACAAAGAAAAATTACGGACACATTTAGTTATTTAGACATGATCAGTATACACACAAATTACAAGAGACATGTTTTTACAGTGGTATGCGTCACATAAACAGTTACAGTGGAGAGAACAAACAAAAAATATTAATTTTAAAAATACAGGCAATTAATAGATTTGTGGTGTACAGCTGAAATTTGGAACATAGGTAGAATACATACATAGTACACAGGTACAGTACATACATTGTAGATTAGCCAGTGTTTGTGAGTAAGATTGAAAACTATTATCAAGTGCTCTAGATTTAGTATTTATATGTTATCCACTTTCACTAGCCTGGGGAACAGTCATGGCACTGCCAACTTTGCTTGAGATGTTGCCTGATGAGGTCTTTAAAGGAGGCTTTGGATGATGTGTTTTGAATGCTAGTAGGGACAGAGTTCCATTTTTTAGCCACTGAACTACTATATAGTGCATCTCCAAAGCTATTGTAGCTGTTGGTGACTTCTAGTAGTAGTTTGCTTGATGATCTAAGAGGCCTTTTGGCTGAGTGATGTACTAGGTTTTTGAGGGCAGGACACGTATTGGGGAGGTAATAGATAGAATGACAGAGGCAGAGCTGATTGTAGGTTAGGAGGTTGGGCAGTTCAAGCCAGCTGTCTCAAAGCAGTACAGTGATGAGTTCTATATGAGCAATTTGCAGCAAAGTGGGCAATTCTGTTATAGCAGGCTTCCATTTTGCTTAGTTCAGTTTTGTTGAGATTAGTCAGAATGGGAGATGCATAGAGTAGGGTGGATAGAAGTTGGGAGCGAGCAATGGCTGATCTTGTGTTGGTGGTAAGAAATGGTTTGATACGGTAGAGTGATCCCAGTTTGGCATGTACTTTTTTAATAGTTAAGTTGAGATGACTATCAAATTTTAGGTGGGAGTCTATGGTTATTCCCAATAGCTTAGTCTGTGCCACTGGAGCAAATGGAGTAGCATTTGTGGAGTAGATAGTGAATTGACTGTTAGTGTTTTTGTTAGAACTGGTTATAATCATAAACTGAGTTTTCTTTGGATTGAGGATAAGTTGGGCTTTGGTAAGGTAGTTTTCAACGTCAGAGAATGCTAGTTGAGTTGCTTGCAGGAGGGTGGGAATGTTTTATGCAGCACAGATTAAGGTAGTGTCATCTGCATACTGAATTATAGATGCATGCTGTGTGGAGGTATGGAGGTCATTTGTGAAGACTGTGAATAGTAGTGGTCCTAAGATAGAACCCTGTGGGACTCCTATAGTTATGGGCAGCTGAGGAGAGAGAGAATTTTCCCATTTCACAGCTTGGTACCTGTCAGTTAAATAGCTTTGGAACCAGGTAAGAGTGGAATTTGATAGATGATATTGGTTTAGTTTGTTTAGCAGGATTTGGTGTGAGACTGTGTCAAATGCTTTGGACATATCCAAAAAAGAGTTGACACTTGTAGGCCTTCATTTTTGAGACGGTTTACTGTGTCTGTGAAGCAGAGAAGGGCTGTAGTGGTATTATGGGCAGGTCTGAAACCATGCTGAGTAGGTGACAGGATGTTGCTGTCTAGAAGATAGTTTAGCATCTGGGTATGGATGCATTCTTCTGGGATTTTGGCCAGGGGGGAGAGTAAAGCAATGGGTCTGTAGTTATTAAGTTCAGTGGAGATCCCGCCTTTATGTATGGGTGTAACATAGGATATTTTCCAGTGTTTAGGCACATAGTTTTCAACAATTGATCTGTTTATGAGAGTGGAGACAGGGATAGCAATAGCATCTGCTATGAGTTTCAAGGAATAGCTGGGGAGTAGGTCGGCTGCTGTTGATGAGGTTTTTAGTTTGGAGAGCTTGCTTTTTGATTGAAGTGGTGGAAACTGATTTGAGGGTAAAGCTTGTATTAGTGTTATTTGTGTTGGGGGGGGGGCTAGAGAGGAAGGAACTGTCCTGTGATACTAAGGATAGAATTGAGCTCACAAAGTGGGAGTTGAATTGTGTTTTGATGGGAACTTTAGTGTCAGGGGTGGTTGGTTTGGGGGTAGCCTTTCAGGTGGATTTTAGTAGCTGGTTTACATTTTTCCAAAATTTTTGCGGGTTGTGTTGATATTTAGTTTGTAATGTTGCATAGTAGGATTTTTTTGTCCAGCCTAATGCATTTTTTGCATGGTTGCGCAGTTCTTGGTACTTAGTTAGGATTTGTGTTTCTTTGTTTTTTTGATGGTAAAGCCAGGCAGTGTCTCTGGACTTGAGGATTTGTTTGGTTTCTTTACTGAGCCAGGGGTTTGTAGAGGTTCTAACCTTGATTTTGCACAATGGAGCGACAGTGTCTAGGTGATGTAGAAATGTTTTGTTGAAATATGCTACAGCCTGGTCAAGTGGGAGGGTTTTTAGGGGGGGTCCAGTCACAGTTACAGAGTAAAGTGTTGAGGACCTCAGGAGAGAATTGTTTTGTGTTTCTAGTGGATATATAGTTAGTGGTTTTGCATATGCTTGTTCTACTATGTATAAAGTATATTATGTTGTGGTCACTTAAGGTGTCTGGGAGACTGCCTGTGTGAGGGTACAATGTGGGGTTGTTAGTTAGGACCCAGTCAAGGATGGATTCCCTTTTAGATTTTTTATCACATCTAGCTGGAATTTGGACTAGCTGCTGGTAGCCATGGAGATTTATTAGATTACTTTATGGTTCTGATATACAGGTGAACCAATCTAGGATGAAGTCCCCCAGAATAAGGGTTTCTTGTGAGTATGTGGAAGAACACCAGGATAAGAAGTCTTCAAGACTAGCAGGTGTATTACCAGGTTGAATATAGATCACAATTGTGGTGATAACCTTTTTAGGGTGAAGTTGAAGTTGTGAGATAAGTATGTCCCAATTATTGGGGGAGGGGTAGGAGTTTGGTAATTGATGAACAGTTAAGTTGGACTTGTACAGTAAGCCAGTTCCACCCCCTTTACAAAGTGGTCTGTCTTGTCTAATGATACTGAAGTCGGTAGGGAGAACTTCTGAGTTAGCTATGTTTTTATTTAGCCAGGTTTCTGTTAAAGCAACAATATCTGGGGAGTAGTGTGCTATTGTGGCCTGGAGTTCAGGTATTTTATTTTTGATACTTCTAATATTAATATTTTGCATTAAAAGATGGTTGGTTTTGCTGTTGTTGATTTGCCCAGGGATGAAGAAAGTGGGGGTGTTATGTTCTGACATTTGTGTTGGAGCAGTTTGTGTTGGACTGGATGGATTTGGGCCTGGGTTGGGGTGGATATCCCCACTTATGGTGAGCTTGGAGTTAAAATGGTTATACAGATGTTGGAGTTTGGTGAGGAGTGTGAGAAAGTATTGTGTTTTTTTGGAGTAGGAATGAGCGCATATGTGTTTAGTTCTGAATTGGTCTGCTATGTAGTTCTTGAATAACTGTGGGCAGATATTATTATAATGTGTGGTGTCTGTATACGAGAGTGCATAATGTAGTGTTGTGCTACTAAGTTTAGGGATATTGCTAGAGTGATAACTTGTGGTGTTGTAAAGAATTATGAGAAAGACTAGACTTAGTTGTGTGATAGTCATGGTTATAAAGTTTAAGTTGTTTCTAGGTGGGGGGTCTGAATAGGAATTATAGGGTTGCACTATATGTGGATGGGGAAGTAGTGTGGGTGATGTAAAAAATGCCTAGTGGGAATGAGAGTGATTGGGAGTGTTTTGTGTGGAGCAAGTTGGTGTGGTATAATGTGATATGACTTGAGGAGCTGTGCTTGGTGGAGGTGATGTGAGGGTGAGCTGTGGGTGTGGCTGTGATTACTATAAATGTAGAGGTAGTGGGGGCAGGAGGGAATAGGGGGCAGGGCAGGGGATCGGAGAGAGCCCGAGTGTTAGCAAGGGTGAACGGAGTGGGGCAGAGCCAACCAAGACAAGAGAAAAAAGTAAGTATTACTTTTCAAATCTGAACACTTTAAACAAATTCCTGAGGTCTAATGGCTTACCGGCAAGCAGAATGTAATTGCTGAAGAGC
>NC_056747.1:246122254-246240407 GCF_019279795.1 Protopterus annectens
CCTGTCACACTCCCTGCTGAGCGTACGGACAGCATGAATAAAAATAAATCCTTCTCTCTGAGCTGGAGTAATGAGTCACTCATTCTTAACTAGAGCAGTGACTCATTCTGTCTCATTCCTTCGTCAGTAGTTTGCCCCCCTGTAAGCATAATCTAAAGGTAAAAATACTGACGTATAGTTTGATCTAAGCTTATGTGCCTCTTGGTGTATTTTAAAATATATATTTTGGTTGTAGCTTTTATTCTGATTTAAGAACCCACTGTTCATAGCTCTTGACTATGTCTAATTTTGTAGAATGTTTCATCATTTTTCCCCACATTTTTATCTTGTTCCTCATAAAGTGTTTGATTTTTCTAGTAAATTACTGAGGATTATAATCTGCAAATAATGATGGACGTTAGATCTTCACACTTTTTAGTGCTCGGAAAATGTATATTGATGCAAAGCTTATTGTTCTGTTTAAATGAATTAGAGTAATATTCAAAAACTATCTCAGATTTGCCCAGAATTATTGAACAGAGAAGTTGAGAGGTATGTAGTCGTGCATTAGTTATAAATATATATTTTATTAAAGAATGCAAATCTAGACATAAAAGGCTTTTTTTTTTTTTTACTCCAGACTGTTTCTCTGAAACTAAGGAATGATTGGTATCCTTTTAAAATGTATTTTTGGGTTAAGTGGATAAGTGAACTGTCACTTCACAAACCGTTTTCAGTCATAACCCAGGTCACAAGGCAAGTATAAGCAAACAGGTTATGTTTCTGACTGGAAACTGGAAAAAATGTAGCTACAAAAGGAATATACACAACTGACATAGACAATGATCATAGGTTATGACTGAACCCCATTGTTGTGAAACAGAAGCCTCGCCCACTGAACCAGTGTTCATAGGTTCATATATTAGTATTAGGCTAACTGCCCTTATGGGCAATTTTAAGCCTAGCCAATTACCCCATGTGAGAATAAAACCTTGCACCTTGTATCTGTAAAGTAAAAATCTTAACCATTATGTGAAACTCCCATAGTCTGACTAAATTAAAATTATTAGTATCATAATCGCAGAAACATGCATTTAGAAATGGGTTAAAAAAGACTGACATCCATATTAACCATAATTCAGTAAAGTGACCTGCTTGAGGCTTTAACATAAGAATATAAACCTTTTGAGAATTATAAACAGAAACATTTAAACTAGACGTGTCCAACCTGTGGCCCGTGGGCCGCATGCGGCCCTCAGAGCTCTTTCCTGCGGCCCCCAACCTCTAACTGCAACATCAATATACTCATGCCCCAAAACACTTTTTTGTTTTGTGTTTTTCACGCCCATGACCTATAACTCTGCTGGTGTGTGCATGCACCAAAGCACCATTCTAGTTTTGATTTTTTTGTGCCAAAGAAGCATCTGTGTGTTCCTGACATTATTTCATGCCAAAGAATCAGTGCGTGTGTGTTCTCGCTGAAGAGGGACTCGTGTATGGATTTGCCGTCATTGTCTTTGAAAGGGACAGCACTTACCTGTGTTAATAGGTAAGTACGGAGGGAGTGAATGAGTGAGTACATGCATGAAAGCAGAATGTTTGTGCATGTGAAAGAAGAGTGTGTGTCTGTGTGTGCATGACAGAGAGACAGAGAGAGACACATGCACAAAGAGGCTAATGATGATCAGTCTACCTACTGAACACAAATAAGTTAGCTCACAAATATATCGTACATTAAAAGTACACTTTCATTAAATTGTGGCTTTCCTGACAGAGACAGTGTTGTATTGAATATGAAATCATACCTCTCAACTGTATGGATTTTCGCTTCATCTTCCAATTTGTGTCTTTTGCTTGGGAAATAAACTTGGTCATCCAAGGTAATGCAGTTCCAGGGAGTAAGAATGAGACAGCAGCCTAGGGTTAATGGGTCAGTAGTGGATTGACTTTGTGGGGATGTAGCATATAAAGCTGAATTGTTTTTTTCTGACAAACAAAAAAGTACCCAGTACTGTTTTGTCATTGATGTGTTCTAAGCAGTGGCAGATTGAACAACAATAAGTACAGCTTTGGTGGATCATCAATACTGGCAAATTAGGGAGGCACAATGTCATTTTTTAAATGTTGAGGGTTTTAGTGTGTATGTGTGTGTTTGTGTGTTGGGAGGGCTGCAACAGTAGATGATTATTAAAAACAGAGACTTACAGACTGTGGAATATGTTTCTTTGTTTCAAAACCTGATACTTGGGTACTAGGCATGTCAAAAGTAGATTTTTTTAAGACATAGCTTCTTGCCATTTGCAGTGGATGGATACTTATATTTAATGGACAATGCTAGCAGTATGAGTGTGGTCCCATAGGGATCTGGAGGATGCCAAGTCTACCACTGCCAATGTCTTGTAAAGTGACCTGGAAATGGATATTGGGATGTTACTGAAAAATACAGTAAGTGGGCTTAGAAATATAGTTTAATTAAACAAAGTGTACTTGCAATTTGCAGGATATTTAATTTATTTCAGGTAGTCCAGATCCTGGTAGATTGTATCCCATTAGACTTAATTAGGGAGAGCTATCATTCCTGGGAAATAAGCAGCCCTAGATTCAGTGAAAGCTCTGTGGTTGTTTGCAGGTAGGAAGTTGCAGGATGTGGATGCAATGTGTTTTATTTATTATTTTTAATGCATTTGTCATTTCAAAGCATGGTTTTCTTTGTTGGAAAAGAAGGCAGGATTGAATGAGCCATATAATGCTTAACTGACATGATGGGATAGAAAGATTATAAGTGATGTATAATGTTTGCAGCTACAGTTGTTTCAATGGTGTCTGTGATGCATAACTGTTTTTGGGCCTGTGTCCCACTTTTATTTTTCTCTTGCTCCAGATTTCTTGCTCTAAGGTTGAAAGGTAGGATTCCATGCTAAATCAAATGGTTGTATTTACCTTGGAAGACTTTTCAGCATAAATACGAGAAACAGAGCCTTTTTGATATCTTTGATTATTTCCAATATAAACTGCCACGTAACCTTGCAAATAACCTTCTTATTAAGCTACTTTAATTCTTTTGGAATTGACAAGTATGCTTCATTGGTTCAGACATAAGCATAGAGTGCTAATGTGACAGCTCAGTAAACTGTCAGTCTGTGAATTACTTTTGCACAAATTAAAATGTCTGACTATCAAATGGCTTTAGATTGGAGGGAAGTTATATGTTTACTCCAGTATGTAGTATGATCTTAGAGAGTTTATGGATTTCTTATTGATTTACTTTTTGCTGAGCAGTTGTTTGCTAATTTATTGATGGTCCTTGTGGTGGGAAATTGGATGGATGAGTCCACCTCTAGTATAATTTTTTTCAGATATTTTTACTTTCAGACAATTTCATTCAGTGAATGTGTGCCATATGATTACTAAGGTTGCGTATTTTAGAAGTAGGGGCTCATTTTGTGAGTGTGTGAAAGAGAGAGAGAGAGACTTAATATGTATACTGAATATATTTTTGTAAATAGAATTCTTAGTTAAATAGGCCCCTCTTCTTGGGCAAGTAGACTTGAATAACCAATATTAGATTTTAGCCATCCAGCTAGAAAAGTTTAGTATGTGGATTTTTCATCCGGTATGATGAAGGCTATGCTACTTACTCAAGGAGTATATTTATGGCTATCCATCCAGTTGTCGTGTTGCTGAACTACATTTTTGATAATGAGAGGAGCTTTTTACAGAAGCTGAAGTTTTTGTATCAAGAACCTGTCCATACAGAGCGGTTTGTTTATGTTGCAGTGAAGGCTGTGGTCTTTGAAGTGACCGTTTCCAGTATAACCAGTATTTCCTTTGACCTTTTTTGTCAGAAATGGTTGTAGTCTTTCTTTTGGCAGGGTGTTTTGCTGAAGCACATGCCAAAAGGGGCTTTGCACTCAGTAATGGCTCTTATAAAGGAAGAATACAGGGATGTTGTGACCACTTTGTCCCTGAATGATACTCTTACTAATGAGGTGGGCCATGTAAAAAGCTTTCTGTACAACAGAGACAACATGTTGGTCAAAAGTCAGGTTTCTATCAACCTGAGTGCCTAAGCACCTCATGACTGATTGCATGCTTACAACATTGCTATTAATGTGATAATTTGTGGGGACATCACTCTCTCAAAGGGGATGATGATGTATTTTTGGCATTTAGCTTGAGGCAATGTTTCTGGCACCAGTCATTTGTTTCAATGAGATCCTCTTGTAGCTTATTTAGAATTGTTTTATTAATTCAGTAATGTGAATTATTTACTTTATTGCAGCTTTATTGGCTTATTTTTGTGGATTATAGTATTGTAGGACTGCTAATGTTGACATTTTATGTAGCTGGACTGCTGGAGTGGTTTTCCCAGTGAGAAATGCTAGTGTTGTAGTGAATATCTGTTTATTTGTAAAAAAAAAAAAATATATATATATATATATATATATATATATATATATATATATATAAAAAAACTAAGATGTTAGAGTTAACTGTTAGATTAGAAAATTTGAATTAGAATTTTAAGGCAAATATAGGCATTTATTACATTTATTCATTATTCAAATGCACCTATATTACAGCCAGGAGATCGACTTTGGTCGTCCATGGCAGTGCAAGAGTTAACTATATGATATATTTTATATGCGGCCCCAAGACAATTTCTGTTCACTCAATGCGGCCCCAGCAAGCCAAAAGGTTGGACACCCCTTTAAACTATTTGATTTGCTTTATTGTGCACATGCAAGTCAAAGACCAAAAGTAAAATGTATCAGGCCTATAATATTAACTGTGTGCAAGAAGGCAAATATGCTTGTCTTGTAAAAAAGTCTTTCTGCTTTTCCCGGTTAGGGGTCACCACAGGAGGACATGCAGACTCCACACAGAAGGTGCTCCAACCGAGAATTGAACTGGAGAGCCTCTTGCTGTGAGGCGACAAAGCTACTGCTGCACCACCGCGGCTCACACTTGTCTTGTAATACAGTTACATTTGGAGGGTAGAATGAATGGCTGATGACAACACAGACCAGCTCATTATCCAGTCAAAGTAGCCCAGATAAAATTAATAGTTTATAAATAATTAAAATGCAACCCATTTTGCAGTCACAGCAATCGATTTTGAGGAGTGAATTCTGGGAAATAACATTCATTTTTAAGTGATTACAGCCCTTATCTTTGGCTTAAAATCCAGTTTATCCAAGCTGGGCTGTTATATCATGATGGTACATGGTTTGTCATGCCTTATAATGCTATCTGCATTTGTTTTGGTATACTGCTTGAAGCAGGGAATGAAGTTCTATTGCAGTTCTACCACCAGAAAAAAGAATGCCAATGACATACTGTTTGACTGGTTTTAGACCTTAAGTTAGGATTTTAAGAGAGCAGGTCCATGGTCTGTTTACCCTCTCCACTCATGGTTCCACCATTGCTACTGCCATGAGTTATATACAAGGATGTGTTCTACATTACTCCGAGTGTGTGTGTGTGTCTGTGTGTGTGTGTGTGTGTGTGTGTGTGTGTGTGTGTGTGTGTGTGTGTGTGTGTGTGTGTGTTTGTTTGTGTGTCTGTGTGTGTAAGGGTGAGTATTAGAACTACCTGGCCCTTCAGTTTGATAATGAATGCCTTGCCCACTTGGCTACATCATAGTGTCCTGGCAAATACTTCTTGGATAGCCATTTTTCCGTTGTTGTTGTTGTTGTTGGAAAGGGCATGGACATTAGTCTGCTTTTCAAAATGTTGGCCAAGACTATGTCTTCAGATTTGTGGCAGTGTTCATTTGTACTGGTTACACTGTGTATAACAGAATGGTGTAAAGAACAAGCCATGAAAGTCAGTGAAGTTATTCCAGGATTCATTTTGCCACTGCCTAGTCTTAATTGTGGCTTCAGAATTCAAACATTGAGGTGGGTAGGGGAGAACATTTTCCATTTTTTTGAAGTGGGGACAGTAAACAGGCTGTTACTACTCAGAAAACTACATTGCCAACAGACTTTTTTCCAAATTCCAAATGTTTTTGATTGACCAGGCTGATCCTCAAATCTTTGATATCATCATCATGATCATGATCATGTGATGAATGCCCACAAAAACATTCCTTTTCACTGTGTCCCACCCTCAAACTTAGAATGCAAGGGGAAAGTGTGAGTAAAATGTGCACAGCCATCTTGTATGCCTTTCTTAGCAAGCAAGGAAAAATAATGATGTTAGGGAAAGAACACACATGCACTCTAACACAGAAGTGAGCTTCACTGTGTATACCATGAAGATAAAAGAAAGGAAAGTTGATTTTGGTTGTTTGAATGATAGAAATGACAACAGCAACAAAGACAGCCGTGTTTACCTTCACACCCAAAATTCAAAGTTCTGAGCACTGTCAGAATTTTCATGAGCACCCAAAGGACAGCAAGAGTGTATGAAAGGAAAACAAGCATATGTGCAGTAAAAAAAAATACACAGAAGAGTTTCCTTACTAGTCTTTGACAATTAATTCTTGTAGATACCCAGTGATGTAGGACGTGTACGCAGAAAAAATATTTTTACAGGCACAGGTCTGATTGTTGTCTGTGTTCCCATCTGATCCTACTCATTACAGTGGAAAGTCAGGCGTACTGGTAAAGCAACTGCACAGCTATGGAAAATACTGTTTTGCTGAGAAGAGTGGTGGTGTGATGGCACACACTGTCAGCAGCAGAAGCATAATGCAGGTGACTGGAGTATTCCAAGTATCTCTAGGATATATTGAACATTTTTAGGTTTTGAAAGGGTCAGTTATCTGAGGGCTAATTCTGCATTTCTGCGCACCTGATTAACTACACCATCATGTTCCATTACCATCTTCATCTGGTATCATGGTGAGACTGTCAAGTCTGTCTAAATAAGAACATGCATTTACTGTTGTTCTTATGGACCAAGTCATAGCTGAAAAGGGTCCGAGATAGACAAGTTCACTTATAAACATAAATGAATTAAAATTATACAAATTAGAAACTGCTGCAGCCTGTACACTACCAAATATTTGCTACAAAAAGCAAAGTATGGAGTAGAGACAAGGATATAAAGTGAAGGACCATCCATCGGGTGGAATAAAGAACCTACTAATATTGAAAAACTTCAAAGTTCTATATTGCCTCACCTTCTAGATTCTAAAGTTGTCTGCATCATGCAAAATCTATAAAGTTACTGGGATACCCTTGTAATGATGGTAAATTTGGGCCTTTTTCTCCTTTGAATATTTTTTTACAAGCAACTGCTATGCTATGGATACAAATGACCTTCAAGACTTGTGAAATTTTAACTCCAAGTGTGCTGAAGCCAGACTGTGAACAACTTGATTCCTGATGCTGACCTGTTTAAGTAGACTTTTCACTTTTAGTGGTTCGCACTGGTGAAAACCAGATTCATCTGCACAAGTATAACCAGTACAATTCATTTGAAGATAAATCCTGTGAGTAAATGTTTTTGTGTAGTAATACTTACAATAGTTTTGGTCACCTGATGACTAGAGGACTAACAAGCTAAGGTTACTGACCACCCATGTCTGTGGTATTACACACGCACACACAGAATACTTTCAGAAGTCACAAGGGGGTTGAACAGTTCTCATGCTGGTCCCTTATCTATAGTGAATTATAACACTGCAGTCATTCCAGGAAACTGGTAAACATGACACACTGCAGCATATTAGCCTCTGACAGCTCATTGCTTCCAGGGCTGTGATAATATCTGTGAAGTACTGACAGTAATCAGCAAGTTTTCCATTCTTTCTTTTGATTTTTTTCTTCCATTTCCTAGCTATTGTGGTACACTGGTTATAGCCTTTTACAGCACAAATGGCTCAGACTGTCTTGTTCCCCAGCAATACCTCTCAACTGTCCAGAATTTTGCAGAATTTTCAGATTTTTGCCTCACATTTTTAGTCTGTTCCTATAAAATTTATGGTGTCCTGAGAAATTACTGAGGACTGAGGTCATTAAATAATGACAGACATTTGAGTTTCAGACTTCATTGCTTCAAAAAATGTACATGAATGCAACACCTTTTACTCTAGCAGCTTTCTATGTCTGTAAGTAATATTTAAAACCTGTCCCTATTTTTGGGCATTTGTCCTCCTATTATTTTTGGCTTTGTCCAGATTTCTTGTACTAAGAGTTGAGAAGTGTATGACCTCTGCCCAGGTCACAATATGAAACATCAAGCATTGTTAGATATATTACAAAACAGGCAGGGAGAGCCCGATTCATTCTTTGCACCTCCATGGTAACTGCTATAAACTGACATGTTAATCAGTATTTGTGGCCCAGTAATCTGTATGCTTGTCTCCTATGCTTGAAGATTGAAGGGCTGCCAGGTTCTTTAACCTATTTCAGAAACTTGGGTTTATATTCTGTTAGGGACACTATACAGTATGGGGAGAGGAGTGTACCTGTGAAGTATGATCGTTAAGTTGGAAAGGTAAATTGAGTTTGAATTTGCCAAAGACTCTGTGACACTTCATCAAAAAGTAATTCTTTTTTAATTAAAATAGTTTAAATTACAAACAAAAATACAATAAAATTAACATCATTAACATGTACAACCTCCTACTCCACTCCTTACATCATCCAGTTAATATACTTAGTAATATTACAGTCAGCATCATTAGTAATACCATTGGTATATCACTTTTTATTATATATTAACATCACAACTTTTGCACCACACCCTCCAAATAATAAAAATGATCTCATTAGCAGAATTTTTGCTCAGTAAAGTGCATTTCTGATAACAATTGTATTCTCTCACCATTATTCTCACTCAGATCTTTGACATTACGCTTTTCTAGTACTTTCCAAAAGCATCTCACCTTTTCACATTCTAAAATTGTCATGGCACTGCTATTCTTTAATACCAGTACATGATAGCTTGTCATAGTACTTTTATGGTGTTTTTGTTTCATTTGCTCTTTAAAAGGTAGCAAATGAGTAAATTTCAGGGAAAATAATTGCACAGGTTGGTTTGCCTGCACAATATCTTGTATCACTCTTCAAGGCTTCAAGGTGTGCCCAGAGATGCCCAGAATTAAGGTACTTAGGGATAAAGCCCTAATTATGGTACAGGTGACCTGGGTTTGATTTAAGAGTTTGAGACTTAGGGATGGGTGGGAATGGTCATTAGTTAGGCATTATCTATGAGGAGGTGAGGAGGGTTAGTCCTTGGACATAACAGGCAAACACAGGGGAGGGGGCAATACCAAGAGGTAGATCATAAATGAAAAAATCGCCTGGTGGAAGCAGTCAATGTTACAACCCACCAGCATATCCTTTGGGGGTCTATGTGCCAGCCCCAGCTTTAGAACAGAAGTAGTCTGGGGCAGAAGCTGGTAGACGTGGTGATGGATGGGACACTGGGATAGTCAGAAAGAATGAAACAGGAAGGGAGCAAAAACAAACAAACAAAAAAAAAGTTGTTCTTAGAGTTTTCCATTCACTGTAAACACCATCCTGTATTATGACTGAACAAAATCTTGTGAAACAGTTCACTTATTTGGGTATGAATACCTTAACTGACTACTGATGGACTTTATTAAGTATAGCATTAAGCTGAACATGAACACTGACTGTGTTTCCTCAAGATGGAGACAATTAAGCTAATGTCTAAACACACATCTGGACGTGTGTGTGCTCCAGTCACCCCTCATTTTGGTGTACAGGGGAGGGCTGTCTGATTTTCAGTTTTGTATTGCCTGTTAAGGTAATTTGTGTTCCCATCACACTAATTACTGTCCATTTGTAGTCCAGCAATGGTTGTTGGGGCAGTGGATGTCCCATTTCCTATAATGTTGTGCAGAGAATGTTATGTGATCTACAGTGCTGAATGAAATGAAAAAGGAAGAGAAGTACTGCATACTGTGGCACAGAGAGACATCATCGCCTAGAGGCTGGTCCATAACACAGGATAACAGGCTCAAACTGTCCAAAGACCAGCTAAAGCAGGACTGATTTAGTGTCATAATTATTATTCTCTCTCGTCTGGAGAGGAGAGTTGATAACTTGTTAAAGAACTTAATGTAAAATCCTATGCATCAGATTTAATATTACTGACCCACAAGACAGACTACCCACCTTTGCCTACCTACTGTTGAAGCTGATTGAATGTTTATAAAGAAAGGCATACCTGGCAGTGTTGAACACTGACATTCAAATTTCTCTGTCTGTTGCTACTCAGTTTTCATAAATAACTGATCACTGCTCTCATAACCATAGTGTTTAAGGTAAAGTAAGGGATAAATGGATTTCCCAGCCCTGCCTACCCATCATCCAACCTAAAATTATTAGCCTTATCCATTTCATCTCATGAACAAAGTATCAATTAACTCTTTCCAGCCATTATCTAAACCCACTTTCAATGTTTAGAGTCCTCCTTTTCTAGTCACTGAGCTCAATCATTCCTAATACCTCTCATAACCGTAGTGCTTAAGGTAAAGTAAGGGATAAATGGATTGCCCAGCCCTGCCTACCCATCATCCAACCTAAAATTATTAGCCTTATCCATTTCATCTCATGAACAAAGTATCAATTAACTCTTTCCAGCCATTATCTAAACCCACTTTCAATGTTTAGGGTCTCCTTTTCTAGTCACTGAGCTCAAGCATTCCTAATACTAGCCATCTGACCTCCATTTCATGCATTGCTATAAGATGTTAAGTATTACTGGCAAATTGCTAGTCCCAAAGCAGACAGGTTAATTCAAGAAAACTCGCACCTTTTCTGCCATTGTGGCCAATACCAAGATGATCTGACCTACATTTAATTGTGACTGTAGGTGTTTTCCATTTAAAATCAACAAGTTAACTGACTCTTTTGTACTGATTTTAAAGCTTGAGGTCCTGTCTGCAACAGGTGCCCACAAGACTAAAATAATCCTGTTTCTTTGCAGTCCCCATTCAGTCCTTTTCCTGAACTATCATATAACTATCTTAGCATAGTTTCTTTCGCTATTTTCATAATTGCCATTGCTCACAAAGATAAAGAATAAATAATTTGACAAACTACTGACTAGATTTACAGAATTTGCTCATTGTTTCCATAGTGCCTTGGTTTCCTTCCTGCTCCATCTGTCTTGCCACACTCCATCTCATTTCACTCCCCTACCCTACCTCCAATTCCCACCCATGCCCTCTAACAGTAGATTATATTGCTCCAACTCTCATATAACAAGTACCCTATCACACCAAAGGAATCTATTGCTACTCTGCACATTAACACTGTCATCCACCAACTGTCCCCATCCTTTTTCATCTCCCATTCTAGAACCCACTATATAAGACATTAAAAATAGTGTAATGATTTCTGAAATTTGTATAATCAATCCCACTGATAAAATCCTTTCATCATACTATTTTCCTCACTCCTTCAACTAAACGTGTGTGTGTGTGTGTGTATGTATGTATGTGTGTGTGTGTGTGTGTGTGTGTGTGTGTGTGTGTGTGTGTGTGTGTGTGTATAAATATATATATATATATATATATATATATATATATATATATGGATCTACTTTAAAATATTGAAACAACACTTGATGGAATTTCATAATATCGAGACCACAAACTCGAAAATTTATATTACTGAAAGTTTACACTATCAACACCCATAACATCAAACTGCAAAAAACAAACTCCCTACACTACTATTTTTTTAACTTCTATGCTTCTGAGCTTTTGCAGGGGAGTTGTGTCCACCTACACTGCCCATGTGGTGGGCTGTGGCCCTATACCCCCCCACAAATTAAATATACTAACTCCAAGATCACACTACAGTGATGAAAATGGTAAACTACAGATACATTCTGTATCTACCACTATGTAATAACTTAAAACAACAGCTTAACATTTAAATACTCCATCCTAAATCCAACACATACCTGTTAATGTTCACCATTTATTTTCCTCTTTTATACTTTACATTTCCACAAAACTCCTCAGTGAAACCAGCAGCTTCCAACTTTATATCCCCCATATTTTATTTTCGTTCATAACACAAAATCTTAAAGAGGCAGTGCAGTATTTAACCAAATATCATTTAACATTAACAAAACATTTACTCATAGGAACGTACCATTAACAGTTCTAACTTCAGTATTATGGGTGTCTATGTGAACTTTCAGTAATATGAATTTTCAAGTTTGTGGTCTCGGTATTATGAAATTCGATCAAGTGTTTTTTCGATATTGTAAAGTAGATCCATTTTATATATATATATATATAGTAGATCCATTTTATATATATATATATATATATATATATATCAGGCAATTAATGTATCAAGAAATCTAACTTTATGCAGCTGTGTTATTGACACACCCCCTCTCACTAACAGCACTGACTCCCCTGTACCAGCTATGTTTGTATCACACCAAGCTAAACATTATTTTATTTGATAACTGTAAGCACTCTACTCTCTCCTTTCAGCTTGACCCACACTCGTATGCAAATAGCCCCTAACCTGTTCACCCCTGCTGTCATCTGCCCACTGAAAAATTATCACCCTACTGCAAAACCAAATCTCCTAAAACTAGGGCTTAGAACAAAATATAAAATTGCATGCCCTCCATCTAACCCATACTTACTCATGTGTTTCTACAAAAAGGTAGGGGCATTCATCCAGTCCTTGACTTGCAAATACTGGCCCTCCACAACCAAGGCAAACACACTCATAAACACCCACCAACCTACCAAAACCCATGTCTTTCATCTTTTCATACAAAGAAGTATTAGAAATAGAATTCCAAACGTTCATGCTTGGATCGTCCACCATTCCCCAGACATCACAGTGGTTACATAAACATAGCTCAAAAAAGATATCAGAGATGAGGAAATTCTGCCACCAGGATATAATTTACTTAGATGTGATGTAATAATCAAAAAAGCTGTTGGTATATCTATTTTGTATAACAACTATCTCGACCTTTTAGCCCACCACAAAATCTTCTCTCAAAAAATGCTAAAATTCTTATATCTCAACCAAATAGTAAACAGATGCAAATCAATTTGTGTAGCTGGAACATGCATAGCCCCTGACAATAATACAGATGCAGATGAAAAATGTCTTTGTTGGACCTCAGCAAATATTAAAAAAATAAACAATTGTAATGGGTGGCCTAGACATTGACTGGTCATCTGTTTATAAGTTTATACAGTTATTGACATGGTTTTCTATAAGTATTCAGTCAACTATTAGAGTTCCAGCTAGGTTAAACAAACTGCAAAGTGCACTATTGACTGATTTTACCTAATATTCTAAGTACAATAATTTCCTGTAATTCACTGCCAAATTGCCTTAATGACCCTCTTCCTGTGTTACCATATGAGACAGAAGTAACATTCATAACCAGAACTATTATAGCTTTGTCCAAAATCTATCCTTTTAATTAAATACTCTCGGAAACTAAAATCGGTCACTGGGAGTATCCTACATACATACTTCACTTAGATAACGCTGTCACATTATTTGGCACCACTTTTTAAATATACTAAATAGACGTGTGCCAGTGTCATCTAAAAGAACTAAAGCAAATCTTGCCCATGACTGACTAAAGAAACAAAGCAACATATCCTTTAGAGGAATAAAGTATGGAAAATCTGGATCCACAGTAAAACCAAACCTAACCTGCAAAAATACAAATACCTTAGAAATAGCACTAAACAAAAGATTAATGCAGATAAGAAGTCTTATTTTACTAAACTCCAGACAACATACCAAACAACCTCAAGCTCTTCTAGTCATCAGTAACCCAATTACTTAATCCCGGGCATATCTCTCAACTTACTCCCACAATAAACCATCAACCATGGAAGCATTGCCACCCAAATCAACACCCATTTCACTGAAACTGTAACCTCCCTCCTACAAAACTCCCAAACTGCATCACCTTCTCCCACTGTCCAAGCATATTGCAACAAAGCTTTATCATTACAACCTATATTGGTGTATGTCATAAAATGCTACTTCTCAACCTAAAACTTCCACCCTTACCCAGACAACTTACAAAGCAGTCCATCAAAAGAAAGTTTTGCTCCACATATATATAAACATTCTTCATCCTACCCTTACATAAAGGCAACAACTTTACAGACCTGTCCAATTATAGACCCATCTCTATTATATCTCAGTTAATAAAACTATATGAAAATGCATCCAATCATATCTACTTATGTTCTTCACAGAAAATAACTTACTATCTCTAGCTCATCATGGTTTCTGACCCCATTATAAAACAACCGTTTCCCTACTTAACTTTGCAACATTCATTAATTAGAAAAGGAAAATCAGTAATTTAGTCTCTGCAGTATTTAAACCTTTTCAAAGGTGTTGATACTGTCTCACACACTGTATTAATTCTCAAGCAATCCTACCTTGGCCTGCAGTCTACAGTTCTTTCATGGTTTGAGAGCTCTCTATCCTGTAGACAACAGACTGCCAAGAAGAAAAAGAAATCTGGTCTTTTCTCCTCACACCATTAGGTGTCCCTCAAGGCTTAATTCTTGGATATCTTTTCAAAATCTTTGTAAATGACCTCCTTTTAGCAAGCAGACATGGAACTATAATATAGCATGCAGATGACTTCACTATCATCTGTTCAGCCAAAGACTTGGATAGACTCTACAACAACTAACTCTGGAATCTTTCACATCAATTGAGAAATGACTCTCAGATTCAGAGCTACTCCTAAACCCCCAAAAATATAAACTTATTCTATTTACCTCCGAATCATCTCTCTACCAAGAAGTCTCTTTTTTTGCTCTAACCACCACTACCACTAATACTACAATACAACAATTAATAGTACATGTCTAGGTATTACCATTGATGAAAACGTAAGATTCAAGCTACCACATCAAAGAAGTTGTGAGAAAGGCCCATCAAAAACCCATGCATCCTCTACATGGTAAATCCATTTTTAGAAATCAATGTGAGACAATGCATTGCCTCATCTTTCATACTTCCAACTCTTCTTTATGCCTTTCTGATTTTTGTTAATTACAAGCAGCCCTATCAGACCTTCTAAAACAATGCTACAATAAAGAAGCAAACTTTGCTACCAAGCTGCCATATAAAAGCCACAACTGTATAGCTTTCAAGTAACTTCACTGGACAGAACCATCTTCCTGCCTAACCTGTCTTAGCTAACTATTACCCACAAACCTGATAAAAGCTCTAGTTTAATTTACTCCTTCAGTTCATTCTGTCTAGTAGGTCCTTACACTCACACGGCAGAAAACTAAATCTCATAACACTGCCAGAGATTCCCTATACTGTTCCTACATAGCTGAAATCCAGAACTCCATCCCATTAAGGATGGCACAGTGGTGCAGCGGTTAGTGTTGTTGCCTAACAGCAGTAGTTTCCCCAGTTTGATTCTTGGCTAGGGTGCCTTCTGTGTGGAGTCTGCATGTCCTCAATGTGTTCGTGTGGGTTTCCTCTGGGCACTTCGGTTTCCTCCCATGTTACAAAGACATGCATCTCGAGTGTTTCTCCCCGGGCCTCCGATGAAAATTTGCTTGCTCCAAGTCAGACATTCCTGGTAAGCAAATGTTAAATAAATTAAATAAATATAACTCAGGCAAACAGCTACAATCAAAACCTTCAAAACTCAATGAAAAATGCATGTGTTGTAATCATGGATATGGCTCTGCTCTGCTTCCGGAAACTATGAGTGCCCATTTTATCTCCTATTTCTCTTGAAAGCAGCATATCTCTTTTTTACTCTCTTCTTTCAGAGGAGGGACTACTGCTAACAATGGCAAAATTGTCTGGGAGTCACTTTAACCTATTATAGCACTTGTGTTCTATTACTGTGTCTATGTAAATAGCCATTTTGTTTTATAGTGCTTTTTAGCATCTAGTATTATTTATGTATACAAAGTTATTCCTGAAGTCTACATAATGTAATTGCGCTTTCTTCTCGTATGTATTGTGTGGAACTTTTCTCCATGTGCAGTTCTGTTTTATAGTTCCAAAGTTCCAAACCATATTTATGCTAGTATTTTGAAAGCCAAAAAAAATTAATTCAAGAGCACATTTTATGTGGGAGAGAGGGAAGTGAAGTCTTTGCTGTCAGGTTCTCTGGATATGCATGGGTCAAATAAGCAATTTATATTCATTATTTTTTTTAAGAAAATATTCTCTCTTTTATTAAAAAGAATTGGATCCTAACCTATCTTATTTCAGAGCCCAGGTTGAAATACCATTCCAAAGCCAATATTTTGCCCATTTTTTGGCAACTTTAGTCAATACAACTAAATCACCTAAAGCCACTTTTTACACCATTGTGTGGCTTGCCCTGACATGACAAGCATGCCTGTGATCTGTCTGCACCTGTCTAGGGGATACTAAGCAGCACAGTTGATGCCCAAAGCGTTTAGTGTATACAGCTTTTCACTCCCCATAGGAACCATCTAGACTCTGTGCTGCTGCCCACAGCTCAATTCTTGGATGGGTTTCAGGTGGAAACATGTTTCTGGGAGGTGGGAATAACCTAACAGAGACTCTTCGAGAACATTGAAGCTCCATACAGGCATTACCTAGCGGTCAGGATCAAACTTTGTACCTCGTGCTTGAGAGGTGAAGACATTAACCATTAGGCCAGCTGTGTCACCCTCTTATCAAATGTGATCATAAAACTCTAAGTTTTAAAATATAAAAGGGCACTGCTTCTTGAAGCAGTCAAACAAATTACAGTCTAAACTGTGAGCACAATTTGCCAGAGAAACCCTTCATAGATTCTTCAAAAAGGTAAGCCTATTGTCCACCAGAAGTAAAAAACTTTTTCCCATGCCAGTGAAATTGCTCAGTAGATTCTTGAGTACTGTAATAGATACAGACAGCTGAACATTTTTAAGAGGACTCAAAACAGGGAAGGGGAAGTTGGGAAATATGAAGTACACAACAACTATGTCCTAGATTCAACACAAGTGTGCATTGCATACAGGTCCTGAGTTGTGAAATAGAGAACACAAGGAATACAACCATCCTATAAAAGGAGGTATGTTTGATATCATTCCTGTTTTCATTCAAGCATGTATCACTAAACACTGAGTACTGCACTGAAGAGCAAATGCATCCGATCATCTTGAAACAGTAAAATTGCATTACTACAAAGTAAAATTGATATTGTTATGGGATAAGGGAAGACAAAACACATGATTCACCTTGCACAGCAATACACCTGGCAAAGAAAACCAAACATTTCCTAAAGAAACTATATCATTGCAGAACCAAATATGATCAATCCAAGACAAACAGCTGCAAGAAGGCAATCTGGAGGGATCCCCCTTCTCTGCAACAGTATTTAAAATATTACTTAACAAACAACAATCATCCCAGATCTGAACTTGACAATCCTGCAAAGGTTTATCATCATGACCAACATAATCTGTTATTAGTCAGTTTATAATCTTTCTAAATGGTCTTAAAATTAGGTAAATAAGGAGAAACCATGCTTGTTGTTAGCATATGTATACTATCAGTACCACATTTCATAAGAATATAAAGTATTAATGAAGCTGTTTATCACTTATGGGTTTTAAGTGACTACTTGGTATCCAGCTGTATCAATCAAAATGTTGGGATACTGTAATTGATTAGATTATCAAGTTATGAAATAAAGCAAATGCAGTCTAGTAAAAAAATGGTGCCCAGGTGGTACACAAGGAATGGTTAATTTACCTCATATCTAGTGAGACAGTTGTCAGTAGCACTGACCCACAAATCACATTCCCCATTCTTCAAGATGTGATGATGTGAGGTATTGCCAGCTATGCCAGGAGAAGTAGGGTAGTGGATGTGTAACATATATGAGCACAGCTAGCTAGAATTTTGTAAATAATTGTGTGTCATTTGTATATCAAACTGATTTGTAGAGATGCTTATGTTGAAAAATGTATTTGTAAAAGCTGCTTGTGTTAAAAAACATGTACCAACAGTGGGTGCTGACTGTATTGTAATTGCAGAAATGTATATATTAACAGAGGATACTGGAAGAGAAGATATTAATCTCAGTTCAGCTAACTTTGAAAAATAGAACTTAAATTACTTAATTTAGGCCATAAAGATTGTATCTTACAGTTCTGATTGCAGCCCGAAAAGAAATGTCTGTACCAGAGAATGGTTTATTAGCTCCTGTAGGAAGAGTCGAAGAGTTTTATGGTTTTGTAGTTTCCAGATGCTATAATACATCTCAGCAAAGCTCTATCTGTGTGTATGGTAACACATACATGCTAAATTATGGTTACCTTCTAGCAATTGGGTAGTACAGAAACCAGAAGTCAGATGACCAGATGTATGTGATGTCATTCTGTAATCTAAGTCAAAAATGATATTTTAATACCAGATTAGAGAGAAGTCTCAAAGCAGTCTGTTTTTGGAACCTGACATAGTAGGATCTCTAATCATACCTCTCAACTGCACAGATTTTTGCAGAATGTCCAGATTTTTGCCTCATCTGTTTCTCATAAAATTATAGTTTTCTTGCAAATCATTGATAAATCATTGAGGGATGAAGTCAGAAAATGTACATTTGAGTTTCAGATTTCTTACCATTCATATATTTCATGCCAAACCTGTCATTCTGTCAACTTTCTAGGTTTGTAAGAGCAATATTTAAAAAGTGTCCCTAATTTTCATTCTTTGTTCCCCATTATTTATGGTTTTGTCTAGATTTCTTGCACTGAGAGGCTGGCAGGTATGTCTCTCACCCAGTTCATCTTGTCTTGCTCTAGTAAGTGAACCAGGGAATAGTAATTCTTTAGATCAGTCAGGAAAATGTAGTGAGATTAGTTAAGTACTGTTTGTTTTGTATCCGTGTGAATCAATTCATCTGTGTTAAATTTCCTGTGATGAAACTCTGGTATTTATTGTAAATAGATATTTAACATTTTCTTGTTCTTTTATTATTTATTATTAAATATATTTAAATGTTTCATTATGGCTGGTACTTTAGAGAATAGTTTAACCTTTGGGAGTACGTGTATCTATTTGTTGACTCTATGGCTACTCCTGAAAGCCTTACTACATTGGTCAAACACTATGATTGGTATTAGTATTAATTTAACTCAGTATAATTGGGTACCTTTGTAAAAACCTTAGAGTAGCTGGCTTTGGTATGTCTGGTGGCAGGATAACTCCCTTATAGTCTGGGCAGAAGGTGGCATAGCTAATAGATCTGTGCCAGCCTTTCCCAGGTGTGTGTGTGTGTGTGTGTGTGTGTGTGTGTGTGTGTGTGTGTGTGTGTGTGTGTACAGATCAAATCTCCAGGAGTGTGTGTATCAGCTGCTTGGAGCAGAGACATGAAGCACTGGTTTCACAGAGAGCATGCTGAAGGACTTGGCTTGGACACTCGGCTGAGGACTCAACTCTACACCTGTGCTAGTGAGGAGTCTCACTGGGGCCTACAGATTGAGAGAGAGAGAAAAATCCAGACGCCAGACTATGTGTGTTCCCTGTGTGCTCTTAAGGGAAATTGGGCTTGATGCAGACAGCTGCATCTGGAAATACTGTGTGTGTCTATTTTTGTTCCAAGTGAACGTCCCTCTCCAGTGTCAGTGCTGAGGATTCAGGATCTTTGACTACTTGCCCAGAGAGGGGATGTCATACAGGGAATCTAAAGCTTCTCTAGAAAGAAAACATTTACTAAAAAGACATTTGCATATAACTAGCATTATTGCTATATGTTCTTGCTTAAGGTGGTGTCCTGGCAAAATAAAAATAATACTTAGGTTAAAATGTTATCCACATCAATCTGGCACTCTGGAATGTTAACGAGCCTAATGCTAACTTGCTATAAAGATTTATTTCATATTTGTTCACCATAATGTCAGCATGACCTTTTAAGCAACTCATTAAAATAAGACTACTGACCGTTGTTCTTTTTAGTTACTTGTACCAAGTACAAATTTATGGTCCATTCCAGTTCACTAAGTCAAGAGCAGCAAAGTAGTACTAATAATTATTTAAAGGGTTTAATACAAACTTATGACAAATGGCCATACATCAGTGCATTGTAATCAATTTTCTTTCATATTTATTTGTAATAATTCTGTTGAACAATTTTTGCAAATGCTAATGGCTGATGAATATTTGCAAGTTTAGTCTAGCTCCATATAACATGGACTGGTGAAGTAGTCAAAAATATCAAACTGGTAATAGTTATTTCAAAGCCCTATTTCATTATTTTGACCATTTGTAAACTGGGACCTTGTAATCAGATCCATTCCATAAAATGTCATAGTTGTGGGATAAGCCTCTTTGAAGTGAATATTTCTGGGCTATTTTCTGAATATCTACAGCCATCTTTGTTCTCATTTGTGTTACTTCTTGTGGTTTATCAAGATCAATTGCCCATGTATAAAAATTCCAGTAGACGGTACCTGATTTCTTTTCTACTTGTTTCCCTTTAAGCACATCAGCTGCACTCAGTAGAGTTCATTAAGAATAGGCTGTGTGGTTGCGGAGGGTGTGTGGGTCTACATACTTGGTTTATTACAACTGAGGAGAGACCTGCAGCTAGGACTGTCACTTGGATGGCCATTTCATTGATCTTTGTTGTTAACATTTTCCTGAGTATATTCTTCTCCTAAACGATAAATAATTACAATACTGTGTCTATGTGATCTACTTTCCAATATCAAGGTCCATATGCGAGGAATGCATTTTATATCACATTATCTCAATTGTCATAAAGTTGATGTATAATTTTCGGGAAAGAGGGTACTGCAGTGGCCCATTGGCCTATCCCAGTTAACTAAAAAAAAAACTTGAAGCCTTGTATAAAGGAGAGAAAGCTGCCGAAATTGCTAATAAAATAACATATATGACTAATAATACATCACAACTATCGAATGAACGGGTAGTTGTAGATGCTAATAGAGTATCTGTCTTGGATCCTGTGGAAACATTAATGCAAGCTAACTTAAATGCAACAAGTTTTTTATCCCAGAGAGAAGAACCGTTTCCTTTACCATCAAAATGCAAAAGTTCCTACATTCAGCGAGAACGGAAGAGAAGCAACCAGATCAACTAAATGACTATGAAACAGGTATTACTAAAGAAAATATTGTTTTTAATATATCTAAATACTGATTAACTGATAATGAGATAGCAGTATTAAACCGAGGCTTACCCTTTGTGCCTGCAACTAGTACGGCCATTTCTAAAACATTAACAGATTTTAAATTGTTTGTAAGGAAACTGCCTTTACATGTATTCTTTTCTTCTATGCAGCCAAATGAATGTAATTAAAGTTTTTTAAACAACAAATGCTATAGAAGTAGTACTTTTGTACCCCCACAAAATTAGGTTGTCAATATGTTTGAAAAAATGGTTGAAAAAGATATCTATGCATTTTTTAATGATAATCATAAAAAATGTTTTTTTAATTTAAATGCAATGGAATATCGAGCCATAGATTCTTTACAACATAAAATTATTATAAAACCAGCAGACAAGGGAGGGGGAATAGTTGTCTTAGACAAAGACTACTATAATAACGCAATAATAGCTATGTTGAATACCAATGATTATGCATGTATAAATAAGTCGGATGTCATGTATATTCAACAGGTAGTTGCTAATAAACTTGAAGAACGTTTTATAAAAAGCTCAATTACTGAGCAAGTATATAAGTACTTGCTTAAAACAAAACCAGTCATTCCAATAATTTATGGAGTCCCGAAAATACACAAGGACTTGTTAAAGCCACCATTACACCCAATAGTATCAGCGAGAGGATGGGCTACAAAAGCCATATCCAAGTACTCCAAGTACTTAGAATCTGAATTAAAATGTGTACTAAACACATCTACCAATATTATTACGGACAGTACAGAGTTTTTAAAGACATTATTTGAATGGAATGAATGTAATTTAGTAGCTACTTGTTATTTAGTTACACTTGATGTGAATTCTTTATTCACTTGTATTCCGAACATACTTGGCATAGAGATGATCAAGAAATATATTCAGACTCATGCTAGTTTACAATATTTAAAAGTTGATTTGATATGTGACCTACTGCAGCTAATATTAGAACATAATGTGTTCTTGTTTGAAAATAGATATTCTAAACAAATGTCAGGAGTAGCTATGGAAACATCAGTAGCTAATACATATGCTAATATAGTCATGAGTATGTGGGAAATGGATACAATTCTGGATCTAACTAATAAATATATTAATAAAAATTTGTTATTCTACAAGCAGTTTGTGGACGATATTTTTCTCATTTGGGATGGTCCATTATGCCAACTGAATGAATATATAGAATATTTACAGAATAGTACCACATTCTTAAGTTTTAAACAACAAGTTGACTATAATGCCATGGATTTCCTTGACATTCATATAGAGAAGGATTCTGAAGGTAAACTAGATACCTCTCTATATATGAAAGAAGGAAAAAAGGACACATATTTAGTAGCAGATAGTATGCACCCCCCCCACATATCTTTATGAATATTATGAAAAATCAAATGGCCAGAGTCAGTAGGCTAAATACTTCTGACACTACTTGTGCCAGAAAGCTAGAAAACCTAGCTAATGAATTTGAACAGAGGGGCCACAATAAACAAAAAGCACTAGAGATGAAAACTGAAGTTATATCAAATAGAATATTTATGCACCAATCTTTTTTAAAAAAGGATTAACTAATAAAATGACAAGGAAGTCTAATGTGCATAATGAATGTAAATGCATTATGAATTATGACCAAAATACAAGGAACATAAGAAACATCATACATAAACATTGGCCATTGCTGTCACTTATACTAGAGGCTAATAGCCTAGGTGCCAATCCAACTTTTATATATAGGAAATGTAACAACATAAAAAATAAATTATGCAGTTTACTATTAAAATGCCGATCACCCATCGTCGACACTACTAACGCGAACTCCGAACAGCGACTGTTGAGATGTCGAACACCGATATTCCGAAATGCAAAATCTCGCCCCCCGTTGGACCCATGGTAGCACTTGTTTTGTGGTGTAGCGGTCGGAAATGTCGACGTTCGGTGTTTTAGTTCGATATCTTGAGGAATCGGCATTACAGCTTTCGCATAAAGGAGTCGACAGTATGTACATTCGACGATGGGCGATCGACATTTTGATAGTAAACCAAATTATGCTACAAGGAACAACATAGTAGTAATTTAGCTAAGAATAGATATATAGGCACCTATAGGCATGGAAGATGTGTTTGTTGCAAACACATATACACTAATAAGAGCTTTATAGATTCTTCAAGACAGTCAGAGTTTCATGTTAAAGCATATGAAAACTGTAACACGAGCAATCTTATTTACATGGCAAGGTGTGTATCCTGCACAGGGTTTTACATAGGAAAAACGAATCAAAAGTTAAAAAAATGCATAAGTAGTCACATGGAGATAAGAAGACAAGTTGTTACTAATTCCTTGTACAAACACATAGCGAATACTAATGAGCAACATATGTTTAAATTTTTAATTATAGAAAAAGGGGTGGGGATATTAAAAATTTTACTGAGAGGAAAGAAAACAAATAGATACTGTATTTTAATGCATAATGCATGTACCCCCCCCCCGGTCTTAATGAAGTGTTATCTCTTAAACCTGAGTTGAATCATCTACACAATTGTATTAAATGAAGTATGCTACATAAAATACATATATATGTTTTTATTTAGTATAAACATATTTTATATACATATATTAGAATGTTTACATGCACATATACCTTTAAGTGTCTTTTCTATATGTTAAATGACAAGATAAATTGATTTTCATTAAGTATTTAATTAATTGATTATTAAATTAATGAATTAACATGTATGTATAAAACTAGAAAAAGGAAATTCATGGAAACTATCACCTGAGGAAGCAGATACGTTCTATGAAAGTACTTTGTACTTGTGTTGCTTGTGAGAATAAAGGAGATTTTTTTAGCTCTCTGTATTTGGTCGATAATTTTGGAACATCTGAGGAGAAGAGGCTATATTCTAGAAGCTGGGGTAGATTTTCAAAAGTATTGACTATTCCCAAGAGTGAATATAGTTAATTGTTTGTGTTTTCAACTACTATGTTGTGGGCAAGGACATGTCCATATGATCTCCTTGCACTGATGTTATTCCTGCCCTAGTGGTCATAGCAGAGAAAGCCATCCTAGGTTATCACACTCTTGTTAAATACTCTATGAATGTAGGACAAAATAAGTAATGTGATAGCCAGTCTGGTGGTATATAGGGATAAAACCCTGACTTTGGCCTGGGCAACATAAGTTTGCCTAGCTTTTTGAGGGGCTTGGGAGGCTGGATGGAGGATGGATGGGGGGGAGGGGGCTATAGGCTATATAGATCTTTTTTGAGGGAGGGAGGGCATATAGGCATGATGATGTGTGGTGTGTGTGGTGTGACAACCAATGAGTGATTTGACTGGTAGTTCAATGTGGAAGTGTACAGTAGCATGGCAATGTGGGGAAGCATGGTGGGTTTTGGTTTCCACCTTTTCCACAGGTTAAGTTAATCAGTGAGAAGTTAAATTAATCATTGAGAAGAAATGTTGATGAAGAAAGAGGTCACTGAATGCTCACTCACCTTCTAGCTGAGTCTAGTCTAGTAGGTAGTGATCCCCACTAGCATAGGAAAAAGCAAAAAACTGAAAAAATACTGCATTGTAGTATTAGTATTGTAAAAGGGAGACTGCTATCAATCTTATAGAGATATAAGCCCTGACTTTGCACTAGTTGACTCAAATGTGATTAACAGCTCAGATGTTGGAGGAGCTAATAAGAGGCAGGTATATACTGGAGTATAGCAGCCAACATGGGCTAATGAAGATGGGCATGGCTGGTAAACAAGGAAGAACATGATGACTGCAATCATGTATCAACTTTAAATGGAGGAGACATGCATGGAACCACACATGAATACTATGGTGCAAACAGTAATGTGATTGCCACAAGGGGGAAGCGTAGACATCATAAAGAGAAAAAAAATCCAAATCCCTAGCACGGATAATGGCACAACTCTCAACACTCAACTCCTGCCCATACAAGAATGATTGACCAGTGGGTGTCATCAGTGGGGGGGGGGGGTTCAAATGGGTGTAATAGGACTGCTTGGGAAAAGCAGAAGTTTTGATGGTCAGAGCAGGACTAATGAATGTAAAATTTAGGTTGTAAAAGGGCAACCAGTTATATATCTTGTCAAAAATGGAGTTTAGATTTCCACGACTTGGTATAGAATTGTGCAAGAGGTCATAATTGTACAGTTTCCCCATGAGGCCATGGCTATCATAGATCAAATGAAGTGGCTAATTAGAGGAGAGAATGTGATCCCACTTTCATACGTCTGTGCCTTCCCCCACCCCACCCCACACCAAGCATGTCACACTTAGACAATGTTAGTGTGGGGAGAGGAGCAACATGTTTAATTATTTGCAATTGGTTTACCAGGATGGTCCACTGGGCTAAGATAGCCCGTTTTCAATGGAGTCCTGGGGAGAAAAGCTCCAAAACATACAAAAATATTTGATAATAAACATGCAGCAGAATACTCAGGATATAATAAACAATTTTGTACAGTATTACAAGTACAACTACAAGCATGATGTTAGATACAATTTAAAGGATGAATAAGCATAATAAGTATTATTTGTGAAAGTAGGTTCTTACAGTGATAGGAGAAAAGAAAGAAAGTTTTTTAGAAGTAAGTGAACTCGTACTGAGAGAGGCTGGGTTTCAGATTTGGTTTATGTCGGAGGAGTAGTACAGTAGCATTCCAAGTGGGATGTTAGGTGAGAGTGAAGCAAGGTTTTAAAGGAGGAGCAACTGCTAGTGGAATGGTTCAGGGGTGGCAGTAAGTTCCAGAGGTGTGCTAAAGAAAACGATGATATATGTTTACCTGGTGGGTGGGCAGGTTTGTGTAATTCAATAAGATTTTGAGTGTTTGACCTTAAGAGTCTATAAGGTATGTGTATTTTGAAGGTGGAAGCTAGAAAGGGGCAGAGTGAGGGAGTGAAAATAAGTTTGTGAGTTTGGATGAGTTGGATATAAGTGAGACAGTGGGGCAGCTGTAGCCAATGTGGTTTATGAAGAACAATACAATAGTGAGTGGAAGATTTTTGACCTGTGGCAAATTTTGAGATTTTATTGTAAAAGGAGGTTAGTTTGGCCTTAAGGGAAGATTGTAGGTTAGTGAGGAGTGGGATGAGGTATGTGGTGGAGAGAATTATTTTGGTAGAAGAGGAGAGGTAGCGACTGTGGCGGTAAAGCATTCCAAGTTTCTGATGTGTTTTCTTAATGTTTGTATGCAGGTGAATATCAAACTTAAGCTGATCATCAATGAGGACCTAGTAATTTTGCATTAGATACAATTTCAAGATGCGTATTATTGTGCCTAGGGATGATGAATATGTCTTTATCAATGATGGTGGTCTTAGAAGCAGTAAATATCATGAGATTAGTTTTCATTGCATTAAGTGCCAGATGATTATCTAGCATCCATTTTTCAGTAGAGGAGAAGGCATCTTGGGTTAATTTTATGAGAGTAGGAATAGAAGTGTCAGAGCAGATAATTGTTGAATCATCCGCATATTGAATAAGTTTAGTGTTGGGGATGGCATGGTGGAAGTCAGTTAGGAAAATGTTAAACCATTCCTCACTTGGGTATTATAGAAAAACTCACCAGCCTGAACATAAACACCTACGTCACAAGATAGGTTGCCAACTGGCTTACAGACAGAACTCACACTGTAAGAATAGCGGGCTCCAGGTCCGACTCAAAACCAGTCACAAGTGGTGTCCTGCAAGGCTCAGTTCTGGGACCCCTACTGTTCGGTATATATTTCTCAGAAGTACACGCAAACACATGAGGACTATGGCTAACCAAGTTCGCCGATGACTGCAAAATGGGAGCCATAACTGACTCTCTGGCTGACATGGACATCCTTCAAAAAGGCCTTACTGCAAAAGACACCTGGTGTCAAAGTCATGGCCACAAGCTAAATGCCAAAAAATGCATAGTCATCCTGTTTGGAAAAACAAAACACCCACAAATTACCACATAGCTGGCAGCCCCCTTAATACAGAAGAGATAAGAGATCTGGTGATCCAGATAAATAGTAATCTCTCCTTTGACAATCATATTGCCAAAGTAGTTAGGAAATCCTTCTATGTGGCCCATCTAATTACTAAGGGGTTTGTATCTAGAAATAAAGACGTTATAGTGCCCCTCTACTCGTCACTTATCAGACCCATCATAGAGTACAATGCCACATTTGGGACGTACCTCACAAGACACTTCCAACAGCTGGAAAGACCACAAAAGCACCTCACCAAGAGGATTACTGGCCTCAAACATATGTCCTATGCAGCCCGACTGAAAAAACTCTGGCTGTACTCAATGGCATATCGCTTACTCAGAGGTGATCTCTGCCTGACTTACGAAGCCATGTCCAACTCAGAATTGATGGACATGCTCCACCTAAAGAAATCCAAGTCTCTGTGAGCCACTCGCTCTAGTGAGCTAAACCTCATCACAACAATAAATAGAACATGCTGGAGGGATAGATTCCTGTCACAGAGACTTCCCATGCTTTGGAACAAAATTCCTAACTACATTAGGCAGAGCCCCTCACTAACACTCTTCAAGGGAAGCCTTGATGAGTGGATGGGTAACAGAAAATACACCTCTGGGATCACTTCACTGGCTCTGCTTGACAGAGGCTCAGTTAATTAATCAATGCGCCGACGAAAGCAGACAACTCTGGCTAGGCTTAAAAATGCCCTTGGGCAGATAGCCTAGTACCTACCTATGAACCTATAAACAGTAGTGGCCCTAAAACAGATCCCTGAGGTACACCAGTTGGAGTGCAGAGGAATGGGTAGCTAACATTCTTCCACTTAACTGACTGTTGCCTATTAGAGAGGTAACTGGTGAACCAATTAATTAAGGAGAGGGATAGATTTAGCTTGGAAAGGTTTGTTAGTAGAATATTGTAGGAGATAGTATCAAAAGCCTTTGATAAGTCTAGGAGAAGAGACAAAACTGTTCAACCAGTATCATGGGCTTTGTTAATGGTTTCTAAGAAGGAGAGGAGGGTGGTGGTGGTGCTATGACTGGGCCTAAATCCATGTTATGTGGGAGTTAGTAGTTGGTTATTTATAAGGTATGGTAAGAGTTGTAAATGTATACATTTTTCTAGCAGTTTAGAGATGGGGGATAGGATGGTAATGGGTAAAAAACTGGAAACGTTATTGTTGCCTCTTTTGTGGAGAGGGATAATGAAGGCTTTTTTTCCAATGTTGTGGTACTTAGCTTTCATTGATTTATCGGTTGATTAGAATGCAGATGGGGAAGGCTACAGCTTCTGCGGTGATCTTTAGGAAGTAGGAAGGGATATTGTCAGGGGCATTTGAACATGGCTTCAGGTTTAATAGGAGTTTTTTATAGTAGATATAGGGATGTGATATTTGTTTTGAAAACTGTCCTAGTATTTGTCACAAAGTCACTGGACTACAGACATCATAGCACAACTTTTATTGGACAACAAAGGTTCTGCAGTAAACAGGGCCAGTGCTAGCATTTTGGGGGCCCCAAGCAAGTTTCTAGTTAAGGGCCTACCCAGCAGGATGTAGCGTGTAACTGTTTTACTGCCACCCCCCCCTTCTCTGTCAAGGTCCTTCCAGCACCCCTTTAATGATCATTGTATAAACTGTTAATGCAATACTATTGGCACTACAAGTCTTTGTAATGGTCTATTGTGTAATAAGTAGACACACTGACGTTATCTGTTACAGCACAAACCTGAATACCACAGTAAAGTAGCCACTCAAGAGGAATATGCACATGGTGGCTGGCATTTGTTATAACAATGTAACATTTTGACAAGTCTCTGTATCACAACAAAGTAGCCAGAGGTAAATACAGTGACAGGTATTTAGCAGCAATGTTGTTGCATTAGGACAAGCCTCTGCACCACGTTAAGGTAGCCAGTCCCACAGAGGTGCCCAAATACACCCACACAGACCCCCACACCTTGAACACAGAAACCTAAATGAGACAAAGCACTGCAGCAAGACTGAACATAGATAGCCACTCACAGAACAGAAACATCCACACCAAAGTACTTCAGCAAAATTGAACAGGCATACCCACAAAAAACGAATACAGTACTACAGCAAAACTGAACACAGACACCCAAAAAAGACAAAGACAACACTACAGCAAGACTGAAAACATAAGATGCATTAGTGAGACTTGACTCCACAACACAAGACAACTGCAGATGTGCAGAACAGTCAAACACACGAAACAGCCATTTAGAAGAGACTACAGACACACAAGACATACAGGAGACAGCCATGGGGAATTATGGAGACTGTTTGACAAAAAATACTTTTTTCTGATGGACAGACCAAAAATGTCCGAGAGAATCTGGGCTTCCTGCAGTATTGACATCCCCCCCCCCCCATTTCTATCAACCTCCTACCACAAGAAAACTGGGCAAAGTGAAAAAGTGAAAATAATGGTAGGATAAAGGTGTAAATTCAAGGAAACATTTTAAATACTGCTTTTACAGACAGAACGATATGGACATTTGGCCATATTCCCCACAGCACCCCACCATCTCTCAACTGCATAGCACAAAACATTTGTACAAATGCTAAATTTAAAGGCAATAGCAAGACAAAGACAAACTCAAGCACATTTCAAACTTAACTTGGATATTCAGGAATATTCCTCCACAACCCCTACCTCTCAAGTGCTTGGCACAAGAAATCTGGATAATGCTACAGGTGATGTTAGGACAAAGGCATAAAATCAAGGACATTTCACACTCAAAAATCTGGCCATTTGGCAATAGTGTCATAGTCTCCACCTCTCAACTCATAGCACAAGAATCCTGGACAATAACAAAAACAATGGCAGGACAAATGTGTACAATCAGGGATGCATTCTCGAGATTGCTTTTAGACAGACAGATGCTAGAACAAGTTTTGCAGTAGCACACATTTTCTTAAGGATATTAAGTCTGAAGCTCAAGACAATTATTCATCAACTTCAATTTGGAATGTTTGGCTAAAAAAACACACTTCTGAGGGAGGTGTCAAATACAATCGGGCTATTCTACAACATTTTCACAGCCCCTTACCCCCTCCTTAATAGCACCACTCTGTACAAAGTCAAAAACAAAGGCATAACATCAGGAAAAGCTTAAACATTGTTCTTATAAACAAAACTATGTAGTGTACAACCATTTCTTTGCAGACTGTATACATAACATACACTTTAAAATCATTGCACATTTTGCTTTTCTACTCTCATGGAAATGTCAAATGAAATTTGGCCATTCTGCAACATTTTCAAAGCCCCCCCCCCCCTACACACACACCTCTTATTAGCACAACTCTGGACAAAGTGAAAAATAATGGGGGGGGGGACGGCATTTCACATTTGTTGGGGAACAAAACACATTTCACATTTGTTTTGCTCCCCTCTCCCCCTTCCCTCCCTTCATAGCACAACACAAGAATTCTGGAGAAAGCTAAAAATAAAGAAGAAAGGGAGGGAACCTTTAAATACTTAGAGTTACAAAGACATCAGTGGAGGACGTTCACTGGGAGGATAACAAGTATATACATAGCATCTCCAGATGCAGATCTCTGCATCAAGCACAATTTTCCTTAAAAGCACATGGGGGAACAGGGTTAGTCTGGGGCTGTTTCTCCAGATCTCCAGTAAGACTGCTCACTGGTGCATCTATACAATGGAGATCTCAGGTGAGTGTTCAAGCCAAGAACTCCAGCACCGTCTCTATCCAACCAGTGCTTCGTGTCTCTGCCCAAGTAACTGACACACACACTCTAGGAGGTTTGATTTACAAACAGACACACACACACACACACACACACACACACACACACACACACACACACACACACACACACTTGGAAAAGGTTAGCACAGGTTTACTAGCTATGCCCCTTAATGCCCAGACTATAAGGCAGTTATGAGTGCCACCATACACTTCTGCCAGCTACCTTAAGGCTCTTCCAAGGGTACCCAATATACTGAGTGAAATTAATATTTATACATATGGTAGTTTGACCAAGAGTAAGGCTATTAGAAGTGGCCCACACAGTGTCACCAAATAAATATGCAAGTACTCTCAAAACGTACATATCTCTACAAAGATCAGCCACAATGAAATGTTTAAATATATTTAATAATCAACAGTAAAAGAACAAGCATATACTAAGTATATATTCACAGTGACATCACAGTTTAAAATCACAGGAAATATTTAAAAATAACTTTGAAGGACAGGCTCAGACAAATGAAGGAAAAACAATATCTAAACTAAGATTCACTATATTCCTGACAATCTAAGAGGATTATCATTCCCTACTTACCTAATAGAGTAAGGCAGATGATGTGGTGAATGGTTCTTCTTCTTGTCAGGCCCCAAAAAAAAAAATACAGAATGCTCTGTCTCACTAAAAGACTTCTGAAAACAATATCTAAAATATTACTTCTGGGATAGATTGCAAAATGACATCACTTCTGGTCATCTGACTTCTAGTTTCAATGCAAACCCCCATTGCTGGAAGCTGGCAGGATTTAGTACATTCCTGTAAAAATACACAGACAAGGGCTATTGCTCAGATCTGTGGCAGGTGCTAGAAGTCATAAAACAATTTCGTACCTCCATGCTTCCAGAGTAGTAATTGGTTTACCCCAAAAACAATACAGAAAGCTTCATAGTATAGACTGTGTGTCTCTGTCTGCAATGAAACCTGTGAGATAGCATCTTTATGGCCTAGCCCATGAAGTGATTTAATTTCAGATATATTTTAACTTTTGCTGGACTGAGGTTAACTTCCTGCCTTCCAGTTTCCTCTACTAAAACATATACATTTAAACAGTTACAATAGTGCATATACATTTCTGTTCTCTCAAGTAGGGCCACTGTGGATACATTTCAAACACAAACACTTTACAAATACCTTTTCAACACAAATATCTGTGCAAAGCAATTTCATATACACATGACATACAGTTCCAATACATTTTTAACATAAGCATCTTGTATAAATCAATTTGATATTCACAAATTACATATAATTATTTACAAAATTCCAGCTAGTTGTGCTGGCAGTATCTCCTGTTGTCACACCTCTCCCCTCTTTGAAGACTCAGACTAGTTTTTCAAGTGATCCTTGAGAATTGTGGCTTGAGAAATAATCCTATGTGGGAATATCTTACCCCATTCCCTGTCTTGAGATTCCATTTGCCTTTACATTGCTGACCCCTTTACAGTGTTGCACTGTCGCATCATATGCCTACTGCCCTAGGCTCCACCACAGAAACTTGGGACTTTGCTGGCTGGATCTTTGTAGCCATAGATCCCCCTCAGACTCCTCCTGCCTCCTTCTGCAAATACTCAGTACAACAGCCTCCCTGTCATGGTAAAGTTTCATCATATTAACATGGTACAATTTGTATCCCTGCCTCCTACCCAGCAGTTCTACCATGTAGTTAACATTACTGACATTCCTTGCCACCTTGAAGGGTCCCTCCCAAGCTACTTGGAGCTTATTGTGTCTGACAGAAATGAGAACCATCACCTGCTATCCCACAGCATACTCTCTGGCTCGAGCATTCCTGTTGTACCAGACTTTTTTTTGCTGTTGGGCCCCTGCCAGGTTGTTCTGGGACTAGCCAATGAGCTCCCTGAGCCTTACCCTGAGGTTTAGAACATATGCCACAACAAACTCCTTGTGGGATTCACACTCACCCTCCCACTCATCGCAAATCAAATCTAGAGGTCCCCTCACCTGATGTCCATACAGCAACTCAAAGGGTAAAAAAATCTGTGGAATCCTGGGGTACATCTCTATATGCAAACAGCAGATGGGACAAATATTTGTCCCACTCTCTCTTAAACTGGTCTGCAAATGCCTGTAGCATGGTCTTTAGTGTAGAGTGTAACCTCTCCACAAGATCATTAGTCTGGGGATTGTAGGGGGTAGTCTTTAGGTGCTTCACCCCACAGTGCTTCCACAGACAAGCCAGTAGGTCTGACATGAATTGGCACATCTGTCAGTCAGTATTTCCCTTAGGAAACCTACCCTACTGAAAATCTCTAGCAAAGCATTTTCCACCTTCTCTGCCTTGATGGGGGACAGAGCCACCACCTCAGGGTATCTGGTAGCATAATCTCTTACCACTAGGATATACTTTTTACCTGTGGAACCTGGGGTACTCGGAGGCTACAATATTCACAACTACCCTCTGAAATAGTTCCTTATTCACAGGCAAAGGCACCAAATGAGCTTTGACCTCATATCCTGCCTTGCTTACTTTTTGGCACTGCTCACAGTTCCTGCCATACCCTGTTACATCTCTTGCAATCCCAGGGCAATAAATGTTCTGCGTAATATGTCTCTTGGTATGTTTATGCCCATATTACCTGCAAAGGGAATGTCATGGGCTCAACGCTAGGGTCTGGGCACTGGCACTACAAACTGCTGTATTCTCTCATGCTCTAGCCCTCCCTCAGGGGTCCATTCTCTATACAATAGCTGTTTCTTCCAGTATACAGAATCCCCTTTTCCTTGAGAATCAGGTGCATCCCTAGCTACCTCCCTCAAGCTTTGTAATGTAGGGTCTAAGAGTTGAGCATGGCTCAACTCTCTATGTAACCCTTCCCAGCTCCCCTTCCATAGAAAGTCTGGTATCCTCTGACAGCAATGTCTCACTGTCAGCCTGAGTACTATTACTCACCTCTGCCCTTGCAGTCACTCTGTCCAAGGGAATATCAGGAACCCACCTGCAACTGTGACTCACCTTCAGTCTCACTGCTACAGTGTAGCTCCCTCCCAGAAGTAGCCACCTCACCAGTCCTGGCTTCAAGTCTGCCTGGGTACCCCCTAGGCTACCCGACACACATGCCTATCTCCAAGCCTGACTCCATGTAACTGCATGCACACAAGGTACAGCATTATCAAAATCATTCCCTATCAGGACATCTGCATGGATATCCTCAAAACACACCTACTTGCTTGCTTCCATTTCCACCCTTACAGTCAAGGTGAAGCCTAGACAAAGTTATTTGGAATGTGGCCCTCCTAAAGCTCTGACTGAAGTAGACTGCCCAAGCAAGTAGTGCTCCTCTTTAACCATTGCAGGCGTCACAATGGGTAGGTCAGAGGCTCTCTCTCTCTTAGCAGTGGCCTGTTTCCCATCTGCTAAGATAGGATATAACCTCTTGTGGTAGTTTTGTACCCTTGTCTCCAGACAACCTACCACTACCATTCTGTTATTCCCACTTACTGGCTCCCCTACCTTTTGTTCCCCACCTTGCATCTGTGGACATCTGTATGATACATGGCCCCACTAGTTACATTTAAAACATTTAACTCTTGATCCTGGCCTTGTACCTGAACTAGTGGCTTCCCCTGTAACTGGTGAACTCTGTTAGGGTGGCTTAGGGTTCCCTTATATCCATGTGCTCCACTGGGTATCACTTTCCTGTGCAGTGATGCCCTGTTGCTAAGTAGAGATCCTCTTTTTTCCCCAGCTAATATACGGTGTTGCATTCCCTATCTACAAACCAAATTCTCATGCCCTCAGGCAAAATGCTAAGGTCTGTCAGCACTTCAAAAGTGGTGACCTGACATCCACTCACCCACCTATGAAAAGAAGTGCTTCGTTCAGCAATATAATGACACACACTTCTATCTGTCTTGCGTCTATGCTCACAACATTTTTTTCTCTAAGTTTCAGGTGTTAACTTGTAACACTCTAATAAACATTTCTTTGCTTTGTTGTAGTTTAAGCAATGTGAAACAGCAGGTACAGCTTTACCATGGAGTAAAGGGGTCAGGAACCATATCCAAAGCCCTCGGTCAACATTATACTGTTTACATACAATTTTGAACATATGAATAAAACTATCAAAATGATTACCTTCTGTAAATTGTGGAAGAAATTTACTGACCTTTATTGTTTCTGGGGTTCAATTATTCCCTAACCCATTACCTCCATTACTCTGGTGAAGAGTCAGCATTTCCCTCTCATGCTGCTCCTGCCTCTCATTTTCTTCAACCTTCAAATGCAACAGTCTCTCTGCTGATTCTGCTTCGACCACCAAATGCTGTAGCCTCTCTGCTGGTTCCAATTCCAAATGTTTGGAGTCCATTTCAAGTATCTTTTACTCCAAATGGATTTTCAAGCCCTCTGAGTAAAAGTTGAACTGTCCTGTTTCTGAGAGCTGTACATCCACAGGGCCAGTATGGCTGTCTTCCTGGTTGCTGGTCTGTGATGCAGCTGTGATTAAGGCTGCAATAATTTCCCCTTTAGTCAGGTTGGCATGCACCAGTCCTCTGGCTTGGCACATCTCAGCCAACTGGTTCCTTGTCAGCTTGCCATAATTCTCTGCTGACATCCTTTCCTGCTCTCCCTGACTAACTAGGCTAACAAAAGTAAATAAATAAAATTATTGTGATATGAAACTCTGAATGCTCATCATGTGGCTGTTTGAGAGTACAACCCCCTTCTTTAGTGTCAACTGCTTACAGGCTACAGAAGTTCAATATCCACATCACTGTTCATCAATATGTGATGTGATGATCCCACCACTGCCAGCAATATGTGACCCCACACACTTGGGCCAGTAATCAAGGGCCTTAATCCTCCCCAGTGGCACCAATGGGGGACATGCATTGGGAGGATAACAGGTATATCCACAGTATCTCCAGATGCAACTGTCTGCATCAAGTACAGTCAACCACAGTTTCCCTTCAGAGCATCTGGGGAGCACAGTCAGTCTGGGGATTGTTTCTCTCTCTGTCTCCAGATCCTCATTAAGACTCTCCACTGGCACAGCTATAGAGTTGAGATCTCAGCTGAATGTCCACACCAAGACCTCCAGCGCCCTCTATGCCCAACCAGTGCTTTTTGTCTGTGCCCAAGTAGCTGACACACACACACACACACACACACACACACACACACACACACACACACACACACTAGGAGGTTTGATTTACATACACACACACACACATGGAAAAGGTTGGCACAGGTTTACTAGATATGCCACCTTCTGCCCAGACTATCAGGTAGTTATAACTGCCACCAGACACTCCTGCCAGCTACCTTAAAGCTCTTCCTGGGGTACCCAATATACTGAGTGAAATTAATATTACTACACATGGTAGTTTGACCAAGAGTAAGGCTATTAGGAATGGCCCGCACAGTGTCACCAAATAAATATGCAAATACTCTCACAATTTAAATATCTCTACAAAGATCAGCCACAATGAAAGGTTTAACTATATTTAATAATAAATTGTACAATAACAAGAAAGTGACATTAGAGTTTAAAATCACAGGAAATATTTAAAAATTACATTGAAGGACAGGATCAGGCAAAGAAAAACAGTATCTAAACTAATATTCATTGTATTCCTAACTGAATCTAAGAGACTTATTATGCCCTATTACTGAATAGAGCAAGGCAGATGGTATGGTAAATGCTCCTTCTTGTTGTCAGGCACAAAACAAAATACAGAATACTTTGTCTCACTAAGAGATTTCTCAAAATAATATCTAAAACATTACTTCTGGGATAGCTTGCAGAATGACATCACTTCTGGTCATCTGACTTCTAGTACCAATGCAACCCCCCCATTGCTGGAAGCTGGCAGGATTTAGCTCCTACCTGTAAAAATACACAGACAAGGGCTTTTGCTCAGATCTATGGCATGTGCTGGAAGTCATAAAACAATTTCATACCACCATGCTTCCATAGTAGTAATTAGTTCACCCCAAAGACAATACAAACACTTCCTAGCATGGCACTTGTGTCTCTGGCTGCATTGAAACCTGTGAGATAGCATCTTTATGGCCTAACCCATAAAGTGATTTAATTTCAGATATATTTTAAAGTTTACTGGACTGAGGTTAACCTCCTGTCTCCCAGTTTTCTCTGTTAATACATGTACATTTAAACAGTTACAATAGATCATAGGTAGGTACTAGGCTATCTGTTCAAGGGCATTTATAAGCCTAGCCAGAGTGTGTCGGCTTTCACCACCCCATTGATTAACTGATCCTCTGTCAAGCAGAGCCAATGAAGTGATCCCATGGGTGTATTTTCTGTTACCCATCCCCTTGTCAAGGTTTCTCTTGAAGAGTGTTCGTGAAGGGCTCTGCCTAATGTAGTTTGGAATTTTGTTCCAAAGTATGGGGAGTCTCTGTGACATGAATCTATCCCTCCAGCATGTTCTATTTATTGTTCGGGCGAGGTTTAGCTCACTAGAGCGCATGGCTCGCAGTGACTTGGATTTCTTTAGGTGGAGCATGTCCATTAATTCTGATTTGGACATGGCTTTGTAAGTCAGGCAGAGATCACCTCTGAGTAAGCAATATGCCACTGAGTACAGTCGGAGTTTTTTCAGTTGGGCTGCATAGGACATATGTTTGAGGCCAGTAATCCTCGTGGTGAGGTACTTTTGTGGTCTCTCCAGCTGTTGGAAGTGTCTTGTGAGGTACATCCCAAATGGGGCATTGTACTCTATGATGGGTCTGATGAGTGACGAGTAGAGGGGCACTATAACCTCCTTATTTCTAGATGTGAACCCTTTAGTAATTAGATGGGCCACATAGAAGGATTTCCTAACTACTTTGGCAATATGATTGTCAGATGAGGGATTACTATCTACCTGGGTCCCTAGATCTCTTATTACCTCTTCTGTATTAAGTGGGCTGCCAGCTATGTGGTAATTCGTGGGTGTTTTGTTTTTCCCAAACGGGATGACTATGCATTTTTTTGGCATTTAGCTTGAGGCCATGACTTTGACACCAGGTGTCTGTCTCAGTAAGGCCCCTTTGGAGGATGTCCGTGTCAGTCTGAGAGTCAGTTATGGCTCCCAGTTTGCAGTCATCGGCGAACTTGGTTAGCCATAGTCCTCCTGTGTTTGCCTGTACTTCTGAGAAGTATATGCCGAACAGTAGAGGTGCCAGGACCAAGCCTTGTGGGACACCACTTGTGAATGGTTTAGAGTTGGACCTGGAGCCCGCTATTCTTACCGTGTGAGTTCTCTCTGTAAGCCAGTTGGCAACCCATCTCATGACGTAAGGGTTTATGTTCAGGTTGGTGAGTTTTTCTGTAATACCCAAGTGGAGAATGGTGTTGAAAGCCTTGGCGAGGTTAAGGTAGGCTGTGTGAACAACCTTTCCCTCATCTATGGCCTTGGTGACTGCCTCAAAGAAGTCAACCAGATTTAGTAGGAATGTTCTGCCCTTAAAGCCGAACTGGGTCGGGTCAAGTATTTGGAGGTTCCAGTGTCTTTGTTAATGAGTTCCATTATGACGCGCTCCATAGCCTTGCATACCAGGCTAGTCAGGCTTATGGAGCAATAGTTACCAGGGTCAGTTGTGGCCCCTCCTTTGTGGAGTGGAATAACCATTGCTGTGCACCATTCTATGGGCACTTAGCCTGTGGGGAGGCTGAGGTTGAGCAGCGTGTTAAGGTGGGGGGTTAGTTTGTTCTGTAGTTCATGCAAGACGCAGCCTGGGACACCATCTGGCCCCATTGATGCTGTATTTTTGGCTTTTGAAAGGGCTATTTTCACCTGTGCATCTGTGATTTGTTGGACACTACACTTTTCCGGTATTATTGTGGGGCCTTTTAGGGGTGGGGGGGGGGGTGAAGTTTGCACTGAATCTATCTGCCAGGATGTTGGCAATATCATTAGGTTCAGTATATTTTGTGCTATTTTGCACTACTTCAGTGCATATCTGTGAGTTGCCACTTAGATTCTTAACATAACTAAAGAAGGCTTTGTGGTTATCTTTTGAATCCTTGGCTATTTTTCTTTCGAAGTTAGCCTTGGATGATTTTATGAGGGACCTTAGTTTCTTACTGATACTGATCAGGGATGTCCTTCCTTCTTGGGATTTGCTTTTTTTCTGAACTAGTGCATATGCATTTCTGTTTTCTCCAGTAGGCACACTGTGGATACATTTCAAAAACAAGCACTTTAAAAATTTTCAACACAAACATCTGTACAAATCAGTTTGATATACACATGACATACAGTTCTAATACATTTGTACTCCAGCATCTTGTATGAATCAGTTTGATATTCACAAATGACATATAATTATTTACAAAATTTCAGCTAGCTGTGCTTGGCAGTACTTCCTGTTGTCATAGTCCCCACCTCTCAACCTCACAGCAGAAGATTTCTGGACAATAACAAAAATAACGGTAGGACAAATATGTACAATCGAGGACACAGTCTCAAGATTGCTTTTAGATAGCTACTAGAATAAGTTTTGCAGTAGCATGCATTTTCTTAGGGATATTAAGTCTGAAGCTCAAGACACTTATTCATCAACTTCATTTTGGAATATTTGGTTTAAAAAAAAACACTCTTTTGAGGGAGACATCAAACAAAATTGGGCTATTCTGCAGTATTCCTAAATTCTCACAGCCCCTTGCCCCTCTCCTTTTTGCCACCACTCTGTACAAAGTCAAAAACAAAGGCATAACATCAGGAAAAACTTAAACATTGTTCTTGTAACCAAAACTATGCAGTGCACAGCCATTTCTTTGTAGTCTGTATACATAATATACACTTTGAAATCATTGCACATTTTGCTTTTTCTCCCCTCCCGTCCAAGAAATGTCCAACAAAATCTGGCCATTCTACAACATTTCCACTGCACTATGTCTCCCCCCCAACATCTTATTGCCACCAAAGACGTAAAACAAAATTTGGACATTCTGCAACATTCTCACAGCCCCCACCCCCACCTCTTATTAGCACAACTCGGGGAAAAGTGAAAAATAATGGGGGAACAAATGGCATTTCATATTTGTTGGGGGAACAAATGGCATTTCATATTTGTTGGGGGAACAAATGGCATTTCATATTTGTTGGGGGAACAAAAGACATTTCACATTTGTTTTGCTCCCCTCCCCCATTCCTTCCCGCTGTAGCACAACACAAGAATTCTGGACAAAGTCAAAAATGAAGAAGAAAGGGAGGGATCATTCAAATACTTAGTTACAAAGATCATCTTTCTCGACTTCTTAACAGAAGAAATCTCAGCAAAGCCCCAAATAATGGAGAGGACAAACGAACACAGATAGGAGCAGATTTTAAATATTGCTCTTAGCAAATTAGAAAGTTGCTGAACTTAATTTGTCTTAGCCTGCATTTTTGGAAGGATACAAAATGTGAAACTCAAATGTGTGTCATTTTTCAGTGACTTAAATCTTCAGTAATTTGCCAGAAGCCAGAAAGTTTGTGAGGAACAAACTAAAAATGTATGACAAAAATCTGGACAGTTGAAAAGTACCCCCCCCCCCAAAAAAAAAAAGAAACTTGCTTTTGTTCCTCGACTGGCTGTTCACCCTGATGGCAAACAGACTGACTCATTCCCTGGACCCAAGATTTCAGTTGTCCTGAAAAAGTCAGCTTTAGACCCATTTAGATAATTGCTTTGCCCTTAAAGGCTGTTTGAAAAAGCTTATTGAAAGCTACCCTTAGCTCATCCACTTGTCTGGTCCAATCCATGTGCGCTACTCTGTCTCAGAACATAAAGCTCCTGTCCTTAGCAAAATGCCAGTAAAAATGCTTGTTGCATGCAGTTGCAGAAGTGCCACAAGTGCATTTGAACCACTCGGGGTCCTTTCTAAAAAAAACTTTCCAGGCTGCAACCAATCTGATCTTTAGAGGACCTGATGTATTGCATCTTTTCCTGATATCACCTCCTGAGTCAGGAGGAAGTACAAAAAAAAAAAAAGTAAAAGCAAACCGTAACATGAACTGTGGCACTGACCTGGGTGAAACCTGCCTGCTGAGTACAGTGGCCATATCCCGTGGTCACCAGTTTTGTGTGTGCTTAATGCAGACTGTGCAGTAAATCAAGTTTTCAGGCTAGCAGGAGCCCTTCATCAGGGGTTATTAACTCCTGAAGAAGGTCTCCTGCTAACCCAAAGGCTCGAGTAATTGTGGAATTTATCTTGGTCCAATACAAGGTATTACATCACATCTGTGCGCCAGTGTCTTTGTATTTTTATTACAGAGCCAACTAGGCATTACTTTACTTTTTTCTACCTACTGTTGGTCAGGAAGGAAGTGCAAACGGGCCTTTTGATTTCTATATGGGCTATTACCAAAACAGGAAGATGGGATCTCACTTTAATGGCTCAAAAACAGGACCTCAAAATAACAAAAAAAAAAAAAAAGCAACCCACCCCAAGTATTATACTGCAAAGTCACAACAGGAGGATGAATCACGTGCCCAGTATGAGAACAGAACACAGAATGCTTCACAATAAAAGGTAGCATATAGCTTAAAGTCTCCAGCTATGCTAACTGACCTGTTTTGCCTCACCATTCTTTATTCTCATCAGAATGTGTGTCAGATTGTGCTGTTAAAATATGACATAAACGTATGGTTTGGATCTATAACATCTACATTAAAATCATTCCAACAGCAGAGAGTTAGAATGATAGCCTGAATACATAATGTACCCACTTACTATGTTCTGTTCTGTTCAGAAAGTGGGTGAAAAAAATGAACTGCCAAGCTAATAATGTATCTTACTTTAATAAAAAAAAGTATGTCAGAGATAAGGGAGAGGGTTGTTGCTACTACTGTTAAAAGTAGACCTCCATTCAGTTTATAAGATGAGGGACAAATTACATTAACCCAAGTGGTCTATGCTCAGTAGCCCACGGTCATTTGCACACCAACCATCATTTAATGCATTGCCAGAAAAAAAAGTACTTTGAGACAGTTTGGGTGGGGTACAGTACTAAATTGCATTTACTAGATGAGGTTGTAAGCCTGTTTCTCAGCTTGGGGTACTATTTACAGTTAATGCTTTATGTACTTCTGACTCACTGCTCTGACACCCCCCCCCCCCAAGTCTTATGAGTCATTCTTTACATATATTGCAAGACGTGTCAGCAGCAAATGCCTTTCTTTCCATTTCCTCTACACAGCATGCTCAGACTGACTTCGATTCCCTTGTAAAAGGGACCCTAGAGGAAATTTTACTCCAGTTTCTGAAGGGGAGGGACAGGAGTAAACAAAAGAGAAGCAGAATCCTTGAAATGCAATCAAAAGAATTAGTCCTTCCTGACAAAGTAAAATTGTCCCTGTACTGTTTAGAGATCTGTGGAGTTTTGAGTGATGTTTCACTCAATTTTTGCAGGTCCTGTTATTTTTCTAGCTTCAGTAGCTCTTTTGTTTACAGAAATGCGGTGCTCTTTGTCATAGAAATTCCTGCTGTGAACTCTATGTAAGCTTCCCGACATGCCAGAAAGATAAAAATCACTTTTGTTCTAAGGCAGAGAAAAAAAGGAAGAAAAATGTAAACTCGCCATAGGGCTAGAGGTAATGAAGTAAGAAGAGGATAATAAATCAGGCCAGAAAAAAAATCAAATGGAGTGCAATTAACAGGATGTGCTTTCTGCTTCAGAGTCAGCCAACTGATTGCTAAAGGCCCCATCTTCATACCACATATATACCTTTTGTACAGGCAGTGCGATTTGTATTTTTGTACACTGATATTTATCATTTCTGTAACACACTACTTGGGTGGATATTACACCGTTACACTGTAACCATGGTAACATTTACCCACTATGATTGTATACCTTCTATCTACCTGTGGTGAGATATTTTGCTTTAAACACTGTGCTGTATACATATGGCTATGGCAGTCACTGCCTGCTGTCACATACACTGTTCATGAGACAATCCTTTTATGGCATGTACCCACAAGGCACCAATTGTAATGTGCATTCCCTCTTCCGCTGGTATATTTATGAATATAGTTGTTGGTTTCCCATTAATCTTGTAAGATTTAGACATAGAGTACTTATTCTGAGATATAGTCCAGGCATTATAAAATGCTCAACAAAACAGTTCTTATTTTCTTAAGTGAGCGACACAGGAATCAGGCCCTGAAAGTTCTGCATCAGAGATTAACACTTATTCTGTGAAATAGCAAGCCTAATAAAGTAATGCTAAAGTTATAGAATATCTGAGTGCAGTGGTCTAATTTGTGTGGCAAATGGAAAAACTAAGCTCCCCTACATTTCTTTCAGTTTAAATTGACTACAGCTTTAGCTAGATGAAATATATCTGTTAAGGCTTAATGAAGTCTAGAAAAAAAAGTGTATTTTGCAGTGGAGCAAAGCCCATCTGCACCCCACCCCCATGTTGAGTGTTTGCTCCTCCACATTTCTTCTTCTTTCGACCTTTCCCAGTTAGGGGTCACCACAGCGGATCACCTGTCCGCTCATGATTGGCAGTGGAGTTTTACAGTGTTGAGTACCAGCCCGGCGCCCAATCTTCCACAGAAGGCAGACACACGGACTCACACCCAGGGCCAATTTAGAGTGTCCAATCCACCTGCAGCATGTCTTTGGGATGTGGGAGGAAACTGGAGCACCCAGAGGAAACCCATGCGACCACAGGGAGGACATGCAGACTCTACACAGAAGGCACCCCAGCCGTGGATCGAACCAGAGAACCTCTTGTTGTGAGGCGACAATGCTAACCACTGCACTACATAATAAGATAATGGTCACAAAACCAAGGAGAAAAGAGAGAAGCCCACATGCTAAGAAAAACTGACTCAGCAAAAACAGAAACTGCACTAGTATTGATTTTCAATAGGAAAAACAATCAGGAAGCTCAATGTTAGGGTATTGAACTTGATAAGTTTAAACCTCATTCAGTTTGCATTCAACCACATACTGAGGTAATAGTGTGTCAAAATGTAAAAGTAAACATTTAGCAACAGAAAATATGATAAATATAGGAAAGTACCATAAAAATACCAGTGTAAAATGGTGTTGTGGCAGGACTTAATTCAGAATGAGAGAGAGCAATTAGATGAGACAGTAATAGCGCAGATATATAGAGTGACCATGAGGGTAAAAGTAACACAATATTTATTATTTATTTTATTTTACATTTGTTGACCAGGATAGTCCAACTGGATACACATCCATTTTCAGCAGAGGCCCAGGGAGAAAAGCTCCAAGGTAGAACATACAGTAAAAATCACAAAATGATTACAAGTTACACACAGTTTACAGGCCCCAGTTGAGCAAGTAGGTAACATAATCCTACATTTTTAAACAGTGTTGACAAAATGACTAGGCAATGTAACATGATTACAGACTATTGGGGAGGGTCTAGTCGGGTTTTGAACAAGGACATAGCCAGTGAGTTTAAAGTATAGCTTGAGGCTTTTTTGAACTGAGTAAGAGAGGGTTCAAGAGTACGATCAGCAGGAAGAGAGTTCCAAGTTTTGCCAACAGAGTTAGCGAACAGACAGTCCCCAGCAGAGTTGTTAATTTTGGATGGTTGAACCAGTAGTTTATTAGAAGAGCGACATGACCTCAGGTTGCTATTAGGGTTGATGATATTTTTAAGTGCAGGCGTATTATCAGGGTGGATGAGAACTTTATAGGCAATGATAAGCTGGTTGTACTGAAGTAGGTTAGGCCATTCTAGCCACCCCAGAAGATTTAGGTTGTGACAGTGGTGGGTCCTATTGGCTGTGCTTGTTCCAAATCTAGCACTATGGTTGTAACAGCTGGAGAGTTTACTAAGGGAAGATTTGTTCAAGTTAGTGAGTAGAAGGGAGGCATACAGAAGAGTGGAGAGTAGATGGGAATGAGAAATATCAGTCCTAGCAAATGGAGTAAGGAAAGGTTTGCTTTTATAGAGGGAGCCAAGTTTTTTGTTAATGGTTTTGATAGTTTGATTGACATGGATATCGAATTTGAGGATGTTGTCTCTTGTGACCCCTAAGAGTTTGGTTTGCACATCTGGGGAGATAATGGTACCATTATAAGATTTCATGGTGAAGAGTAGTGAGGAAGACTTACAAGTGAGGGAGAAAAGAAGCAACTTTGTTTTGTTAGGGTTTAATATCAGCTGACAGAGAGATAGTTTTCAACTATATTGAAAGTATTCTGGGTTAATGTCATTAGATCTGTCGGGGAAGTGGCTGAACAAATTAAGTTGGAATCATCCGGATATTGGATACAGGTACTATTTGGGATGACAGTGGGAAGGTCATTAATAAAGAGAGAAAAAAGAAGGGGTCCTCAGGGACACCTAGGGTGATGGGTAGACAGTTTGATAGTTTGTCCTGCCATAGGATGGCTTGTTGTCTACCACACAGGTAAGATTGAAACCACTGAAGTGCATGGCTATTTATGAGAATGCCTTAAGGGTGTGCATGAGTATTTGGTGGTTGACCATATTGAAGGCCTTGGAGAGATCTAAAAAGAGGGCTGAGGAAAGTTTGCTAATATTTTGGTTATGGTTTATGGTGTTAGAGAAGGATAGGAGGGCTGAGGTGGTACTGTGGTGTGGCCTAAATTTGTGCTGAGAGTTAGCCAATAGCTTATTCTAGGTAAGATAATGCATACATTGTTTATGGACACACTTCTCCATAATTTTAGCCAATGTTGATATGTTGGAGTCCTTGGGTGGGTCCATAGCTCTCAATGAACCAGGGACAAATCCAGAAAAAATCAGGAACATTTTTAAAATATTAGTACTCTTAACTTGAGAGAATGACAGAATAATAAAATGCAAATTAATATACATTTTCCAAAGTAAAAAAGTTTAACTCTAATTATTATCATTATTTAGTGTGTGTAATTCACCACGTCTTCTTCAAAAGTCACCAGTCTTAGGAGGCATTAAGAGGGACGGAGCTAAAATCTGAGTCAAAACCAGTGATGTCCCAGAAAATCAGGGACATTTGAGAGGTATGGTCACCGTGGGTCATCAGTACTCTTAAACAAATGCAGGATGGAGATCCATCAGAACAGTCCTGTTCCATTCCCCAATACACTTGCACACAACTTTCACTTACAGCTGCACATACTCTAGACATCAGCTTACAGTAAATAATTACAGTTTTTCTCCACGTAACAGACTGATGATGATAAGTACAATGCTGACTGCAGATGAGGTTGAGGGGAGATCAGGGGTTTCTTGGAATATGTGAATGAGAAGAACCTTGCTGTCAGTGACACAGCATTGACTATTTACCAGATGTGTGTTTTTTTTTCATACCTGCATTTTTATATAGCTCTGCAGTACGATATTTAACAAAGGATATTATGGGTTTCAAACCAGATACATTTTGATTTACAACTCTGTAAGGCACATCTCTGCAGTGACTTGTGAATGTTTAAACCATTGCTAACATGAGCAACAAGAGAGACTTTTGTCAAATTAAAAAAAAATCTTAAGCAAAGAAATGGTGAATTAACAGAAAGAAATTTCTACTTTTTTGAGATAATGATAAGATAGGCTAGAGAACTGCAAACACATTTTTTTTTTTGCAAGTTGTTTTTCAGTTCACGTAATACAAAATGGAGTAGCTTTTCACTTTATACAGATGGATGATAATTGCACTGTGAGCATTCTCCAGGCACGACCTGATTCACTGTGCAATCATATAATGATTAGTTCAGCAGTTTCAGCTTCAGATGGATCCAGGCTCAACAAATCTGGTTCCACATGGACTGACTGACTCATCGGGTATTTGCAGTCACAGTGTGAATTTATGAATTAGGTTTACCAATCACGGTAGATATGTAAGATCTATGTTTTCAAGGCACAACAAAGAACAGTCTGGAGATTTGAGTTCAGTTACTAAAACTGTTCGCCTCGAATGATACTGTACTTTCCCTTAGTACTGTTCATTAACTTGTTGCTGCCAGTTTTTCTAGCTGTAGTCTTCATATGCACTAAAGGGACAACTTTTTTCAGTATTTTTTTTTAATTTATTAGTAGTATTATCTTCAGAATTAAGAGCATATAACTTAACAATGCGACATCCCCCCACATATTTGAAACACACAAATACATTACTTGTTGGGTTTGGTTTCACAGGGGTTGATACATTTTTACGGCAGTTTTACACTTAAAAACAATATTTGGTCCTAAACATTGTATCATTAACTAATATGTATTTTACTAAAGTTAACTTAGAGATTTTCAGAATACAGTACTTACAGTGCCCACAAACTCATCTTCAATCCTTCCAAATGCCCATCTCTCACTACTGCCTTTACCCCTTATATTCCTAACCGCTCTCTCCGATCAGAAAAACAAAATCTCCTACAAATCTACAAACCCTCTCATTCCCCAGGTCATCTTCTCCTGTTCCATAGCTAAATTATGGAACTCTCTCCCTCCCCCCTTCGCAATATTCTTAATCCTACCAACTTTAAATCTCACTTGTTCTTGCATCTACCCTCTAAATGGGCATGTCCAAGTCACGCTCCTATTTAACTCCTCCCTTACCCCCTCATTACTACCAATTCACCCCACGTCACTACTAGACAGTTTTCCTACTACACATTGATAACCTTATTTGATGTCATCATTTCTGGAGATCCAATATTTATTTATTTTATATCTATACTCCATTACCTGTATTACTCCTTTCAAAAGGTCAGATGAATAAATGCAGACATTTTGTATGCAATGTCAGTATATTCTAGAGGTAAATAGTATTAATATTCCCCAACATGGGATTGCCAAGCTGAACCATAGAAGTAATTGTGGTAGTAAGAATGTGGTATATGCTGCAAAGTGCCAAGAATGGGAATGTTGTTATATAGGTAAAATAAAGAATGCATTTAGGCAACGCATATGCCAACATATTTACGACATTAACAAAGGCAATGTGAACAACGCTTTAGCCAAAGATGTTAACAGATTTCCCATCATAGATTTCGGTTTATGGTGATAGAGCAACTTGAAAATAATAGTAGGGGTGGTCCCACAGATTTGTTCTTGGAATTTAAAGAGCTCATGTGGCAACTGAGAGTCAATGCCACTTGCCCACCCTTGTCTTAATGATGTTTCTTTGACAAGTTATTTAAAATTGAAGGCTGAGTTTCATATATAATAATATATAACATTTAACATTTACATTTTGCTTATATAAATAGCCTTGCGTACTTTGACTGAGTAGGGCGTTATTTGTTCTTATTATGAACTTTGTATAGTCATGACAGGTTAGCAAACACTAGTTAGATTATACAGTGAGGTTTTTAGGTTATAAAATCAGACAATTTTAACTGCAATTATATTTAATTTATAGTCATTATATGAGACATAATATTATGGTCATGGGACCATTGATATGGAACATTCAAAGAGTGAATAGGTTATTTTTTAACATTGTTTATATGGGAATTATGTGTAACATTTAATGTGTGTGTTACTTTAAGAACATTTTTTTAATGGCGTAATTATTATCACATGATATGTCAGGCTTTATAAGATGATGACATTTTTTTACTGGGTTATTCTGAAGAAGTCAAGTATTATTATTGACGAAAGTGTTAACTAAACTGTGATCTAGTTCATGTTGCTCTTTTGAGTATGTTCTTTATTTGTTATTTTCCAGTGTTTTGTATGTTACCATTTTGAACTTACAATTGAGGAATAAACATCCTGAACTTTCTGAGCAGTACCTGCAAATCGCCACTTGCAATCAGTGTACTATCCAGGTAAACAAAAATAAAATAAAAATAATTCTAGACCTTCAAGCTACTTCCTTTTGTATCAGCATGATTGTCATTGTCATGTTAAACTGACTAATGCATATTTCCTAGGCTAAGTAGTAGGAATATTCCTACACCATATAGTGAAACACACTTATGGGCACTTTGCATATTTTCTTCACTCTGCATATTTATATATTTATATATCTATATATATATATTTATATATATATATATATATATATATATACGTGAGTGTGTATATATATATATATATATATATATATATATATATATATATATATATATGGATTCACTGTAGAAGCTCGAAATACTGAAATATCGAAATTCAGTATTTCAAGCCCATAAAGTGGAATCCTGAAAAGAACGAAACCTCAGAAGCATGAAATTCAAAACCTCGCATACTGGAGGTTTTGAATTAGCGCTTCTGATGTTTCGATGTGGTTATGGATTCAGGTAAGTGTTGATGTGTTAAGGGTTTTGGGTAGGGGCTATGGTGTGTGTTAGTGTGTTTTGTTGCTGTGATGTATGTGTGTGAGGAGAATCTAGCTTGTGTGGTGGTGTTTTGTGAGGTTTTTGCATGTAGTGCGACCTCGGAGTTACAATATTTAAGTGGGGGTGTGTGTGGGGGGTGCAGGGGGGCTTGCCCCCCTGCTTTTATGTAGTACAGAGCTTGTGTGTGTGTGTGCATGCACAGGGAGGAAGGTGTGTGTTTGTCGACAGCAGAAGCGCTAATTCAAAATCTCCGGTATGTAAGATTTTGAATTTTGCACTTCTGTGTTTTTTTTCTTGTTAGGTTTTGACTTTATAGCCTTGACATACTGAATTTTGACATTTCAGTATTTCGAGGATATAAAGTGAATATATATATATATATATATATATATATATATATATATATATATATATATATATGTGTGTGTGTGTGTGTGTGTGTGTGTGTCTGTATGCATAAACTACACATCTGCAGCAGGAATTTGGAAGGTGCTTTTTCCCATACTGGTGGGTACTGGATAGTCCCCCTGCAGAACATTTCAAAGATTTAATAATGAGCTTCCTAGTATAAAAAATAAACAGTAATACAAGAAATAAAACAACAACGTATCAAGACATAGCATTTTGAGTCATTTTGAGTCTTGCTGTTCTGACAGGGACCCAGTGCTACAATGTTTGGTCATGAGAAAAAGCTGGGCTAGTGATGTTTCCATTCCAGGTGAGGGGCAGATCTGGGTAATAGTACCATTAAGTGAATAGACTGCTACTTTCTGGCTGAGATGCAGCATGGGCCTTCTCTGCTTTCTCTGTGGAAGTAGCTAGAAGATATGATGTGCAGATATGTGGTCATATCCTCAAAATCAGGACGAGTAGGATAGAATGGCACTGTCAGTGGCAAAGTTCCTTCTTGGCCATTAGTGAACTCCTGTGCTATCACAATTTTGCCTGCTCTACATCTAGTCTTTAGAAAGTTGCACAAAGTGCCACAATAGTAACTGGAATGATAAGCCCAGTAGAAATGTCTCTCTCTTCAGGGACATCCTGAAAACACTGTCTGAAGAAATGACTTGCTCAGAGTCCTACAGTAGGCAAATGGAGGCTGAGGGAATCAAACCACAGACAACAGAAAGCAGCTCATTAACAACTTATAGTCTTAATTCTCTGTGCCATCAGACCAATCTTCCCTGCTTTTAAAGGTAACCAAAGATTACTTTCATCTGCAAAGATTGTTGCAGGCTACTGCAATAAAACCCCATCGCTACTACCATAGATTCCTGAGTTGTTAATTCATCCTTATGGTTGTTGATAAATCCAGATCCTCAGAAGCTAAAAGTCCCCACATAATCCACATATTCTTGTCTGGACACACACTGAAGTGGGGGATGATGTATAATGGCCTGAGTCTTACAGCACTGTATATTCACTTTATTACCTTTTCCTTGAGGGGAAGGTATGGAGCTGGCATGAGTAATTGAAAGAGTTTTGCTTCAATGAGATGTCTGCTGTGCACAAATTGTTTTCGTTTTTCTGATATAGCAGTTTTGTTTAATCTGAACTGTCTGGAGACTCTCTCTTCCCTGTGTTACCCCTGGCAGTATACACTAGACAACAGAACAAAGTAAGCTCTTAAATAAGTTGAAAATGTTGTGTAGGCCTTGATTCGATTACAACAGCCTTGCCTTACCCTGTGTGTTACATGACTCAAGAAAACAGGTAGATGTATGCTATGGGACTTGTCTTATTAGCAAAACGTAAATATCGGCCTGTTTATATTGTGTATTCTTTTTGGTTTTAAACAGCTTTTTGGGTTTTTTATTAAGTCCTGTAGGTTTTAAATAGCTACTAGGTGAATTTGGCTGATTGCTTTTGGTAATTGCCTGATTGCCTCGTGGGGTTCCACCATCTACTAACTGTCAGCCTTGATTAGCATATTTTACTTTCCCTCCCATCTCACATCATTCAAAGAGTTTATTTAGCCCTAGAGTGATTCTGGCGCCATTTTAAAACCCGTTCGTATTACTTTTACTGTCATTGGCTTCTCATAGATAATGTGTGCACCACGTTAGCTTTAACTGTCTGTAGTTTAGGGTTTTACTGGTGATAGGTATTACTACTGCTTTTTTTGCACAGTTTTGTTAAATACCATCTGCTTTGTGGTCTTTGATACCTATCTACTTAATTAAACTACAGATTTTAGCATTCGTTAAACTACTACCAGTGTTCTGCCCTCACCTCCACTCACTGATACTTTTTTGGTACTCACCTCTGCTGAGGGTCTGAACCCACTCTGTTTGCCCTTTGGGCTCACTCTGCTCCCCTACCCTACCCTCAAATCCCACCCACCCCACCTAACCTTAAACTTCTTCTTAGTCACCTGACATACTTCCTGCTCCAATCATTTGTCTTAGCCAATTCTCAGTACCTCCTACTCTAACACCACACCCATACTAGTACTTACACATCATAACCCCACCTTCACCACACAGCAACAAACACTACTTAAACCTTTCCAAAATAAACTACAATGCAAGTCATACTACCCTTGCTCCTACTAGCCCTCATCTCCCTTTCCTACATTACAGCTATACAAACTGGCTTACCCCTAGACAGCACCTCATTCCATACAACACTTACTGAAAAACACACCAACTCCCACATAAACTTTACAATCTGTCCAACACTATTTAACACTAGTATTATGCTACACACTTCTAACATCCACCTATCTACAATTATCAATAAGAAAGATGTATATATATATATATATATATATATATATATATATATCAAACGTTACCTATGCTATCAAGCACATATTCAAACTCAGTAAAGGACTTCTTATCACTGGTGACATAACCCAAACCCAGAGCCCATTTTTACTGACCTCCCCAATAGATTCAATCTGATCTACTAATAATTAATATTAATATAAGAAGTATTTCCAATAAACTCCAATATCTACATGCTATTATTACTCATTACTCCCCTGACATTCTAACCATTACTGAGTCATGGCTGAAACCTCATATCCCTAGTGAGGAAATTCTACCACCAGGTTACAACATCTTAAGGCTAGCTAGAGAAAATAGGAAAGGTGGTGGAGTTGCAATGCTATTCAAAATGAAATAAACCTCCAGCCATTTCATAGCCCTCTGCCAACATTTCAAAACGCCAAAACTATAGGCTCTATCCTATCAATAAACAATGCTAAAAAATTCATATTTTGTGCTGCTATATTCCTCTTGGAAATAACTCTCCAGCTATTGAAGAAATCCTTCAATGGCTGAATCAAAACTCCCCTCAAGAAACAATTTTATTAGGATACCTCAATACAGACTGTCAAGCCTGCAACTCCAACAACCCCACTAACAATATTAACCTCTATGGTTTCACACAACTAATTGAAGAACCCACCAGAATAGACAAAAAACACCATCAACAATCCATTACTGATTGGAAACTAGTAAATAACCCCAAACATCACTATCAGACTGGATGCATACCTGATGTTCTTAGTGACCATCTCCTCACTTTCCTTCTAAGGAAACGAACCAAGACTCCTAAGCCCATAATCTATAGACACATCAGGGATGATCGTAACTTAACCCCAGATAACCTAAACAACATTCTAAAGCACTGTAACTGGCAGCCTCTGAGAACCTTACACCTAGAGCAGGCAGTCGACTACTTTAATAATATATTTATCTCGGTTCTACATTCCATTGCACCAATAAAAAATATAAAAAACAAAATAAACTATGCTCCATGGTTAAGTCGGGATGCAAGAGCCCTACTAAAAACCAGAGACAAAGCCTGGAAGCAATGGAAACAAGAAAACTCTAATCATACCAAGCTAAAGTATAAACAACTTAGGAATCTAGCCAAAAAACAAACCAAACTAGACAAACAAAATTACTTCCTAGGTCTCCAAGACAAATACTCAAAAAAATCCCCAAAAATGTTGGCATAGTATCAACTCCCTACGAAAACCTGGAACGATTGCTAGCCCCACCCCCACCTCCCACTATACTAACAGCAAAGATATAGCTTCCCAACTTAACTGTCATTTTATAACCTCAATCCAAACTCTGTCCAACCAACTAACAAATACTGATACTTCACCAGCCTCATCTGCTGGGAACACTCCTAGCAACTCTACCAACCTACCATCCTTTTCTCTCTCACCTGTCCCTACATCTAAAATTAGAAACCTCCTCCACAAACTAAAACCTACCAGACTAGCCACAGATGGTATTCCTTCTAACTTCCTAAAAATAGCAGCTGACTCACTATCATATCCAGTATCAATCCTAATAAACAGGTCCATTCAGGAAGCTTATGTGCCACAACTATGGAAAATATCCTACATTATACCTTTTTACAAAGGTGGTAAATCTTACGACTTTCCCAACTATCAGCCTATAGCCATTCTTTTCCCCTTATCTAAGCTCCTAGATAAATGTATACACTCACCAGTTATGCAGTTCCTGAATACAAACAATCTTCTCTTCTCCACCCAACACGGATTCCGCCCTCACCATAGTACAACTTCTGCTTTTCTCTCCTTCACCGATCTGGTTAATCGTCTTAGAAACAACAACAACTATGTATCTGATACCTTTTTAGACCTCTCTAAAGCATTTGACATGGTCTCACACCCTAAACTATTGGATGCTCTTCATTCTCTATCCTTCACTTCCCCTACTATCTCCTTGATCAAAAGCTACTTATTAGATAGACAACAATCTGTACAATGGCACAATGAACTATCCCTTCCTCTCCCTAACTCTATATGAGTACCACAAAGCTCAATATTAGGCCCACTACTCTTCTCTATCTTTACAAACAATTTGTACACCTCCTCTAAGCAAGCCTCACTTATTCAGTGCACAGATGACTCCACTCTCATCTGTGCAGCCCCATCTGTCAACACCCTACAACAACTTGCCAAAAATCATTTTCTGCTATTGAAACTTTGATCACTGCCATCTAACTTATTCTTAACCCCAATAAAACCAAACCTCCTGTTCACCCCTAATAAAACAAAATCTAACCCCTCTACTTTCACTATCTCATTTAGGAATGGCACTATCATCTCTCCATCCACCCACGCAAAACTCCTAGGAGTTGAAATAAACAACAACCTATCATTCGATCTACACATAGCACAAACCATTCAGAAAGTTCACAAAAAAAATGGGAACCCTTTACAGGCACAAAAACTATCTCACAGAAAAATCTAGAATCACCCTAGCTCAAACTCACCTCTTATCAACACTTACTTATGCTGCACCAATCCTAACCCATACTAGATAAGCAGATCTGGACAAGTTAGAGTCATGCTATAACAAGATTGCCAAATTTGCTAACGCTTCCCCCTTTAGAACTCATCACTGCCAAGTACTAAAAGAACTTCAATAACTTGAACTTCCTAACTTACAAACAACTCACCTGCACCTTTATCATCAGAAACGACCCAGAAAAAACTCCAGCCCTTAAACAGCTATTATCCTCCCACTCTTCCAGTCACCCTCTCTGCTCATCTAATAAACCTCTCCTCAGTGCTACTATTGCTAACAACACTGCAGGTTAAGTCCTATATTCCCACATCATAGCCAAAAAATGGAATAATCTCCCCACTAATATAACCTCTACTACAACAAAAACAAACTTCAAAAGATTACTCAGATCTCATTTTAGGACAACTTGGATCTGCCCATGTATCACTTGGCAATCTCTATACCTTCTCTTCTCCTCCTTCAAACAACTTCAGTCTAGAATTCACACTATTCTACTCGCATAGAAATACATACTCTTAGAATAAGTCACATTGGTCTTTGTACTTCTTTCAGTGTACGCTTACTAGTAATGTAAACTGTCTATACTACCTTTGTAAATATTTAATCTAACTGTATTTCAGTCCTGCATTGCCTGTTAACATTTTGTATGTAATACATTGTCTTCTCATTTTGTATATTTTTCATTGTATTAACATCTTACTATATCTTAATTGTAGAGCTTTTCACCCTGGGCATCCACTGAAAATGGACCTGGTCCAGCTGGATTTCCCCGGTTAGCAAATGAAAAATAAATAAAATAAAATTATCCAAGATTGCCAGTCTGCTTTTTCATCATGGTTAAGGACTTACATTTGTTGAAACTGAAGCAGTAATATAATAATAAAAGTATTTGCAGCAGATAGAATAATAATAAACTTGATGATCTATGAGATGAGTAAGAAATACTGGCACTACACTATGCCTCCGGACTTTTCTGTAATGTGGTGCATATTTCCCAAGACAAGGGAAGCCAAATATACATAAATATATGCAAAACAGCATTGTACTTTCAAAACATTTCTCTTCTGTTTTCCAAGTCCCATTCTGTTTAATTCTGAGTACCCTTCATATATGGACTTGTGTGATCTACCATGTACAGGAGGGGGCAGGGGATTACTAAAAATAACCCAGTACTGCCAAGGTGAATGAAGGGGAGGGAATTTTCTCAGAGGTACCTGCTCTCATGTGCAGCTGACTGTGCTTTGTTTCTCGAGATTATAATATGCTCGGGGTCAACCTTTTCCCTCAATGTTCTCTAGCAGAAAAGCAAGCTCATATCTGGCAACTTTCAGCTGATTATAAGACATTGTTTTCAACTTAGTCTTTTTGCTACTTGTAACTAAAAAAAATGCCTGTTTCTACAGCCCTGAACATTTGAACATCTCGTGTGTTTTGAACCTATATCTTCTACTTGTGTCTACGTAATGTAAGTCCTCTGATTTTATGACCTGTATTTCAGAATATTGAATCTTGGTGTTAAGCTGAACAAAAACTAACAAGCAGAATAATTTACCAAGCATTACTTCTTCTTCTTTCAACTTTTCCCGGTTAGGGGTTGCCACAGCAGATCACCTGTCCGCTCATGATTGGCAGTGGAGTTTTACGGTGTTGAGTTGCAAGCCCGGCGCCCAACCTTCCACAGAAGGCACTCACATGCACACACTCACACCTAGGTCCAATCTAGAGTGTCCAATCCACATACAGCATGTCTTTGGGATGTGGGAGGAAACCAGAGCACCCGGAGGAAACCCACGTGACCACAGGGAGGACATGCAGACTCCACACAGAAGGCACCCTATCCGAGGATCGAACTGGAGAACCTTTTGCTGTGAGGTGACAATGCTAACCGCTGCACCACCATGGCCACCCAGTCTACCAAGCATTACTGGACTGTGGAAATTCGGGGGAGAGTCTGTGTTTGCATTCCTGTATATAATAAAGGATTGTAAATAAAGGACACTTTATGTTGTTAGTTAACTGCCAGAAGACATGGGAGGTATGCTGTGCTGTCAGAAGGAATGACCAGGTAGTTTAGCTCATCATTCATGTGAGAACACACCTGCAACCTTTGTTTAAATGGTTTCCTTTTACAGTGATTGCCTTGTTATACATTACTCTAGTATTTTTGGGTCACAATCAGCTAGTAAAGAGTGAACCAGCCTGGCATCCTGCCATGGAAGTGCTAAACCTCCAGACCTGAAGACAAGAGAAGGATACTTTGTAACAGTCTGTTTGGTGCAGGGAGATTAGCGGACCCTTCTGCCAGAAGAGGTAAGTGAAAGCAGCAGCAGTGCAGATGCACAGAGGAAGAAGAGCAAGTGTCATATTCTCAGTTGTTAAGAAGAATTTTCAGAGAGAGATACTGTCATGTCCAAGGGGAACCACACCCTGTAAATGAGGATGTGGCAAACTAGAAATCCTTCAGACACAAAAATAGATAAGTGACCATCAAGGAGCCAGAGGGTTAAATGTCAACAGCAGGAATGCATACACATGCTTAGGACCCTTTTTTGTTTTAATTCCTAGGAAATGTATATTGGTACTGTTTGGAGACTGTTCTCGTGGATTCTATTTAGGACATCCACCAGAAAAAAAGGAGTACCTAACCACTGGATTTCCTGGCTTGTACATTTCTGATGCAGCATGTCAATCTGCATTAGAAACTTCCATATTTACCTTGATAATATTTTATCTTGAGCTTGCTTGCCTTATTTTCTTGTGTGCACCCCAGAATCCCAGGTCACAAGAATAGGATACTTCTACACTTGTCAAAAACAAAACATATCATGCCCTCTGAGCTAACTAGCTCGAAAAAACTTATAACCATCTAAATAAACGAATATCCAGTTAATCTGTTGGGTTGTTGATTTTTCTGTTATCAGCTTTATAAATACATAAACAATCTTTAGACTTTTTTGTGTTAATCATTTTTTCTTATTTCGTTGGTATTAATTTCTGCGGATTTGTAATTCTCTTAACTGTTTCTTTGGAGTTTGATAAGAATTCCAAAATAACCCAGACTTTCAAACTGTCCTACCTTTGCATACATTTTTCTTAATACTTGCCTGAGTCTACTTGTAACTCAGACTTTGATTGTCCTTAAACTGCAAGTTTATTACTAGTATTCTACTGTATTCCTGTAGGCCATGCTTGAAAAAGGGTCAGTAATTTGATTGGTATAGCTTCCTGGTTAATAAAAACAAATACAGCTCACAATAATTGCACCATTAAGGGTTTTACTGGTGCTATTGTACCCCCCCTCCCCCAAGGTGACAGTATTCTCCTCCCAGAACAATAGTTGCTGTGCATGTGTATGGGGGTGCTGGGCTGTGTGTGGACTTGCTCATTTCTGTAAGACTGAAATTTCAGTAAAACAAGATTCATGATATCTGTAAACATACAGCTGTTTTTTTCCATCTTTAGCATGGTCCCTTCCTTGCAGTCCCATCACCCTCATATCGGCAGAAAACTAAGTTGAGCTTGATTATGATTTCCACCTCCATTTTATCTTCCTTATCCGCCTGCTCTCTGGGTATCACCTACACTTTACTGTGGCCCTGTGCAAGCCAGTTATACTTTTTGGCCCTTCACTAGTTTTGTTTCTCACATCTGCATTTTTATTTATTTATTTATTTATTTATTTATTTATTTATTTCAAACAAGAAACTGACCTGCAGATACCAATACATAGTGTATTCTAGGTGAGAAAATGTACTACTCACTGACTTGACAGACTAAGCAGAACTGTTTTCCTTATGTATAGGTCAAATTAATATCACCTACACAGCTCTGCTGGTCAAAGGTGGAATCTCCACTCCATTATTGCACCACTGGTATAGGTATCAGTGAAAAAATGCACTATAAAAAGTCATCATTCCCCAGAGTAGACAGGTTATCTCAGAGACTTGCACCTTTCCTGGTGCTAGTTATCCTAGCAATGCTGTCTTTTTCACAGCTCATCAACTTTTCATAATTATGCATACATATGTGTGTGTATGTGGGGGGGGGGGGGTCCTGTAACTTAGACCTGGGATCCCTGTTATCTTAGAAATATGACCTTTTCACTGGGACAATTCAGATCTCTGCCATACGGCAACAGGAGCATCGACTTTACTCAAATCCAATTACATCATAAGCATAGAAATTGATAACAGAATATCTGCATACATTTTCCATAGATTTTGCAATGTTCACACCTATTCTTAACTATTTTATTATTGTTTTTTGCTGAGGGTGGGTTACAATGTTAGTTTTCATTTAGTTTTTAAAGTTTTGTGCTTCTGGCTGGTGGAAAGTGGTGGAAAGTGATAGAGGTTTTAAGTGCAGATATAATTCAATTTGCGGTTCATTACAACAAAAGTACTGCACATGTATTATGCATGCAGTATGGGAGTATATTTGCCTTCTGTGATGATTATTTCCCTTTGTTTGTACAGCTATGAAGTTGTTATATTTAAGTAAGGGAGAGGAGTGTGGGAAAATACATCATACCACTCAGGACAAGGAAACCATTCATCAGAAGGAAAAGAGCAAATCACAAAATGAAGTAAGCAACAAGTCACCATTTCATAACAGTCATGCTGCACAGTATTTTTTTTTTCTATTTTTGGGTCAAAGGAGTTTTCTGAGAAGCTTAAAATTGCCTAAGTAGCAGTTTGCGTTGAAGGATAAGGGAAGGGATGAGAAGGAGTGTGTTTGAAGGAAAAAAAAAGCAGAACCCAAGTATACACCACCATTTGGTGAAACTGCCTGCTTTTGCTGACTTTTTACTTTGTTTGGAAAAACAACTGCCCCACCTAATCTTCATATTTCCTGCATTGCCCTCCCACTAGAACAACCTTCTGCCAGCACGAGACATTTAGTCACTCCTGTCCTACCCTTTATTTGACCATATAACTCATTCAGAGAACCAGGGCCTAACCAGACAGAGCAAGCACCACATTATCCTTTGTATAAACTACATATTCATTTTGCATTTTGAGAATTGTTATAAATTAAACAGAGCAGTTTATGTAGCAGGGTTTTATTTTAAGTTGTATATTTACTTAAAATTTTTCTCAGACTTGTGCGCATGTGTGGGTGTGTGTAGCTGTATGTTTTCACTGGTAGTTTTTTCAGTATTAGAATGGAATGCTGTCCAGAAAAGTGCATGGTTGAGGTACAGTGCTATGCATTTATGTGAATATATTGATTCTTTGGAACTTTTCTCCCTGACCTCTGCTGAAAATTAGCTTTTCCACCCAGTTGGAATTTACTGGTCAACAAAAACAAATAAAATACTTGGGTAAGAGAGATATTCAGGATGCCTGTGTACAAGATGGTGATTAATTCCAAAACTCTTTATACATCCTAGCTGGAAAGTATTACCATCAAAGACTGATATCTTTCATAGGTGAATACTAGGATAATTGCTCGGAAGGGTCATTTTACGCCAAGCCAATAACCTGAGGTGAGAATTAAGCCCTTTAGCTTGTATATATAAGGCAAATACCTTAACCATTATGCCAAACCGACCTTTTCTATTTTTAATTCTGATATGCCAAGCAGCTTAAATATTCAGTCATCTCTCTCACTCCCTCTCTCTTTTTTTTTTTTTTGAAAGCTGCTACTCAAATGGACACTGTTTGTTTTCCTTTGGGTACTTCACACTTTTATCATGTCATTCCAACTATCCCCACGAATAAACATAAGTGGATGGTTTGCTATAACAGTAAGTGAAATGTTTTCCTTTCTTTGGAACTGCAGTATATTTCAGTGCTATTTGTTGTGAATCATACTTTCCTATAATTTGGTTGCTATTTACCTATCATAGGATGAAGCCTTAAAGGTCTGCATTTCCATTTCACCTTGACTACTTTGAATGGTACATTCCATGTAGTTTGCATTTTTCTTCATACTTTTATACATCCCTGTCCCTCTTACTGTTTATGTTATATACAATATAACAAAAATAACAGCAGGTGTGCATAGTACAGGGACAAGTTAAAAAAAATATCTGGTACAAGCAAAAGGACAGCTGAGCAGGAGAAACAGAACAAAAACAGACTGTTGCTAAATAGTAAATCAACAAAAAAGCTTTAGATGGTTTGCAAGAATTTTATTTTTCGATCGGTGCTAATATATTTATTTATTTATATTTGTTAATTTGGACTGATCTACTCACCCAAACTCAAGGAATGTATAATATATCCATTTACAACTGATAATTGTATAGGAATGCATATATTAGTATTGTACAGGAAATCGACATTTACACAATTGTCAGAAAAGTGCTATACAGTTGTACAAAGTTTAAAAGGCTTTGTGAAATAAGTTATGTACAGTATTTACAAATTACTTATAAAACAATATACTTGAACAGTGAGTTCCTTCTCAGAAAAACCAGTGGTGGCTGGTGACTTCAAATCAAAGGGGGGCTGCAGGAGACAGCTGAATGGGTGGGATCAATGGCAAGAGGTGTGGCCAACTAGAAAGGGGAGGAGCTATGCTCAAAACCACAAAAAACTAGCTAAATACACTGCCGTGGGTGCCAAACCATCATTATAAGAGTCCAATCAAGACAAAATGAAGTGTAGAAGAATAAAAATATTTCAATGCATTGGCTGCATGACAGCTTACTTAATATCTAGATGGAAACAAAAAGGTTGTGAGGCATGAAAAATAAATTACTTTTTAAAATACATTAATGGAATGCCAGTCATAATCAAGTATAAGAAAAACAAGCAGCACTCAACTCAAACCACTTTTTGCACTGCAGTTCTAATTATAATTTATATTCAGCTTTATTAAAGTACCAAGTAACATGCTGAAAGTAGAAATCTCTGATACCCCCACTTGTAAAAATGTTCCTTATCCAAAAAAAGACCTGCTGCCTGACAACCATCTACTTGTTTCATGGGGAAAACATGATCAAAGCAAAAAAATGAAAAGCAATCAAGAAATAAGCTCAAGATATATTGCTTAAAAGGGTTACTGTACAGGTTATAGACCACACGATTGGCATTCTGTTTAGTTTACGGGTAAAGCCTGCAGAGATGACGGAAGTCTCCAAGTGTAATGAGCTTCTTAAAATAATGTAATCATGCCCTTTATTACAAATACTATCATATGCATTTCAATACCCAAGGCTTATACATTAGTTAAGTATTCTCTACATGGCAACAACAGAAAGGCTTTCAATGTTGACAGTTCTTTAACAGTATGCTTATTAAAGCTTACTTGCATCTTACAGTCTCAGCCAGGCTTACCTGATGGTCATTAAAGTATTGCTACTTAAACACAGAGCAACAGGCACTTTGAGTAATAAGCATAAATCAACAGTACAAAAAATATGACAGAAACCAGACCATTCTGCAAAAATCAAGGACAGATGAAAAGCCACTCTAGTACTTGTGTCTACCTTGGATGGGGGGATACCCTGCACATTTACACTGCATAACTACTCCTTGCCTTGCTTCGACACATCCAGAGTCACTACATGGGGGAGTGGGGTGCAACAAGTATGTCACAATTTGAAATGTCTCTGGCTGACTGTGATGACCCTGACACATTTGTCATACCTCTCAACCTCAGAGCAAGAAATCTGGACAAAGCCATACAAAGAAGTGGGACAAAGGCCCAAAAACAAGGACAAATTTTAAAAATATTGCTCTTATAAACTTAGAAAGATAATAGAATAGGTCTTGCATTAGTATAAATTTTCTGAATGGTATGAAATCTGAAACTCAAATGTCTGTCATTATTTTCTAACTTCAGACTTTAATGATTTGTCACTAATTTGCCAAAAAAAACACAATTGTATGAAAAATGGACCAGAAATGTGATGTAAAAATATAAAATAGCCACATAATACAGCTGGGAACCTGTCAAAGAAGGGACACTTTAATATTAGTACTAATAACTTGAGCAGCTGACAAAATAAAATAATCTACATGCATTTCTGAAATAAAAGTAATCTATAACTATGATTACAGTTATTTCTTAATTGTAAACCCTCCATGTTTTCTTCCAAAATTGCTATTTTGCGGAGGGATTATTAGGGGAAGAGCAACATTTTCAGCCAAATTCAGGGACAGTTGAGAGGTTTGGCTATGCCTAATTCTATAAAGCAATTTATTTGCATGTACCTCTCAACCTGTTAATGCAATAAATCTGGACAAGGCCAAATATATTGGGGGAACATATAAACAGTACTAAAAATTGCTCTTGTATAAACTGAGACAGTTGATAGAACAACAAGTCTTACTTTAGCATGCATTGGTTATGAAGTCTGAACTCAGTGTGTCATTATTTAGTGACTTAATTCCTAAATGATTTGCCACACATTTTATGAGGAACAAACCAAAAATAAGAAGCAAAAATCTATTCATTCTTTGAAAATCTGGACAGTTGGGAGGTATAGTTCAGCTGGGGCTGTCTAAGTTTGCCTCCCTTCCCCCTCACAAAATCATGGTCGAATGGAGCCTCCTCCTGCAGCCATTCCAATTATCCATTACTTGGCTATTTCACTCCATTTACCATAAACACTAATGTGCATGCTGATTTACTTCTATGATGATTTGGACTTCATTTGAAAGTTTTATTTTGCATTTTACAGCACAAACACTAAGACATCTGCTAAACAAACTTAGCATTAAAACTTCTCTGCCCTTGAAACTCACATTCATTGAAACAGCATTGAAACCCACATTCAAAGAAAATACATTTTACCAGTGGCAGATAAAGATTAATTCTGGGCTGTTTTCAAATCATAGGCCCCTTGCATATGAAACATACATGTGCTCTTTGATACACCTTCCTGTTGCTTTGAACATTTTTCCAGTAAACAATGAAACAAAATGCATGCACCAATAATGACAAAACTGCCCAATTCAGAACATTTCCATCATAAAAGTCTACTCAAACTTCTACAGTCCACCATTATCAGTAAATATGCACAATCTCTGAAGTAAAAAAATCATCTAAATAATTCCACATTAAATAAATCTGTAACTAATGAAGAGGTTGCTGCTAGCAAAAACCTTTATATGTCATGGTTTCATCGAAAAATAAAGTGTCTGATGCCCCTGAGGAATAAATTGCCTATATTACATTAAAAATGATAAGCTAGTAATATTGCAATAGGAAATGGATAGCAAACAGATAACAGGCTCATAGTTAGTATCTTAACTTTTTCAGTACAGCAGCATTCACCCCGTGTGGGAGTAGAACCAACAACCTTCTGCATTAAAAGCAAGTACACAACCTGTTGTGCTATTAACATTACAAGCTGACTTTCTATAAGCAGCACTAAACTTCTCTTCCCCTGCAACTCTCAGCTCCTTGTAAAGCCTACTCAATACTCAACTGCATCTCAACTTCGCAGCACAAGAAATCTGGAAAAGGCCAAATTTATTGGGGGGGGGGCTCAAAAGGCCAAACACCAGGGACACATTAAACATTGCTTGTATAATCTTGGAAAGTTGTAGAAAATGCTGTGTTACCACCATACATTTTACTGCCGAGGTCCCTGTGTAAAAGAGTCAGAGCAAAATACCACTATGCCAAATCACCTGCTTTGTGAAAGAAAAATGCTGTGTTACCACCATACATTTTACTGCCAAGGTCCCTGTGCAAAACAGTCAGAGCAACATACCACTACGCCATATCAGCTGCTTTGTGAAAGAGAGGAAGACTGGAACTTAAATGGCTATCATTTAATGAATTCAGTTCTCACCATAGCTGTCAACCTCTTAGCACAAAACACCTGGACAAACCCAGTAATGAGGGAATACAGCCCACAGACATATTCAGTGAATTCAGTTCTTGCCATAGTTGTCAACTTTAGCACAAAAAAACTGGACAAAGCCAATAATGGGGTAATACAGTCCCAAAAATAAGGACAAATTTCAAATATTCATCTTATAAACTTAGAAAATTGCTAGAATAAAAGGTCGTGTTACTATGTATTTTCTGAAGAATATGAAGTCTAAAATTCAAATGCCTGTCAATTTTATTTAACAATTGTTAATCAGGACAGTCTGACTTGGAACAAAAAAACAATTTTCAGCAGAGGCCCAGGAAGAAATAATGAAGACTGGGAGTCTTATTGGGTATCTGGAGAAAAAGGGAGAAACCAGCCCCAGACTGACTGTGATCTCTGTGTGCTTTTAAGGGAAATTGCACTTTCCTGTGTGTGTGTACTTGTCATCCTCCCAGTGTGTACATTCCCCACTGTTGTCAGTAATGAGGATTGAGGCTCCTTGATTACTGGGCCAGTGCAGGGGCATCACAACTCTAAAAATGCAGCTAATAATATGATCCAATGTTACAGTTCACTGCAACGTGCATAGCAGTGCAAAAGCAAATCACTTTATAATGCTCAGTCAGAAAAAATATCACTGGAGAGTAGCAGCAGGGTTCTAATGTTGTCAAACAACGTGCGTTGTTTAACAGTACGTTATTGTTAAGAAGTGCAGTCATTGCTATTGTGTGCAGAGATTCATTGCTTTGGTTTTGACTATTGGTGTCTAAGAGCTGTAAAAACAGACAAATTAAAGAACTGTATTTTATTTATTCTTTTGTTGACTGAGTTAGTCCCAGGAGACTCAAAATTGCATTTATACTACAAGGGGAAATTTGGCAAGAGCATAAGGAATCCTCCCTACTCTTTTTGAGGGGTGTTGTGTGATTTTTATATCCACCTACACTACCAGTAACTTAAGCAGATCAGGCTTCAGTTTAAAATCTCACCTGAAGGGCAGCATTGTACTACAGTGTCAGCAATCAATCTACCTGGTATGGGAATAGAACTCACAGCCTTGTTGAGCGAACAACCTGCCTTCACTATTTCATCACCTAAGCCTCTTTTGGGATAGTAGTTGGTTGAATCTCTATCATAAGTGCTAACCACTTTGGATCTTTTGGAATTCCTGCCAGGCCCCATTGCTCTGCACAGAAAACACCACAGCAATGACATATCACCCACCACCATGCTATTTTTTTCTACATCAAATCATTTTTTTTCATTCAAAGTTGTCAGTTTCTCCCTTGGTAGACTAAATGCTTGAACCCAAAAATCAGCCTCCAAGAGAACTAATTTCTCGGAGAAACCTTCCAGTTTATCTGTTACCAATGGTATACCTAACTCCCACCATAACTGTTGCTATGTTGGAAGGCCCTCTTGTATGTTCCTTCTATTTTCACCTCATTACAGAATTGACTAGGTGGTACACATCTTTCAGTCATACTTCTCAACTATCCAGATTTTTACAGTACATCCAGCATTTTGCATCATGTTTTTGATTTGTTCCTCATAAAATTTGTAGTTTTCTGGTAAATGTTATTTTCACAACTTTCTAAGCTTATAAGAATAGTATTAGTAATAGTAATTCTGGATGTTTGTATACCCATTATTTTGGATTTGTACAAATTTCTTGAACTTAAAGGCTGGGAAGTATGCTTAAACATACTAATGACTGGTCAGTGATTGGTGAGGTTTGCTAAACCCAGTACCTGAGAGGCAAAACTCTAAGTTGTCATGTACACCTTGATAGTTCTGACCAAATCTCCTTCTCCTCACATGTGTATTAAATATCTTAACACTGTCTTTAAAGAATGGCGTCTAAAGAGTGCAGAATGCTACGAAACTCTACATGCCTCATCATACACCTTCCAGATGTTACTCAACCCGGAATCCATTAACCAACAACTGTCTCTGCTATTGAATCACCAAAGACTGCTCTGGAATAGTGGTTGGTTAAATGTCTGTCATAATGGCTAATCTTTGAAATCCTTCTGTAGGTAAATGTAAACTGTCTGTAATGCAGTTCATTTTACCTAAGAAATATCTTCCAGAAAACACTTACATTAAATGTCAGGTATTGTAAAACTATATGGTTAAATAAAATCTGTATTTTTTCAGGTGTAGGTATTGTTCTGTTCAATGCATACACAAACGTTTGGTTATTTGACTGAAATAGCAACACTAGCAACCTATATCATCCTCAGCTCTAAGAAGGCAATGTAATTCAAAGTACCTGAGTGATCTCATCTCCTTGGCTTTGGAAAATCAACCACTTCCCTTTTACAGAAGCCTTTATCCTCACTGACCATGTGTATCATTGTATAACACCATGTTACTACTTTCTATTCAGTCATCTTGCCATAATGAAATGCTGTTAGAGTCCTTCAGAAATTCCTTCTAGACCATTAAGTCTTCCATCTCCAGTCTAGGTATGTGGATTATATGATGCCTTTGCATTTTGTATTCCTGCAGTGTCACACACACAAACACACACACACAGTGCCTAATTCTGTCTCTTTCTTTCACACACACACACACACGCACACACACACACACACACACACACACACACACACACACACACACACACACACACACACACACACACACAGTCCCTTCTTCTGTCTCTTTCTTTCTCTCACACAAACACACACACACACACTCCAGCGACCGAACAAACAATCCAAACACCTACCTGCCGCCTTTGTCCCGAAGCCCGTGCAGTCGACCTACCCGGTAATCCACCGAACAAACACCTACCCAGCAAGCCCACAATCCAAACACCTACCTGCCACCTTTGTCCTGAAGCCCGCGCAGTCGCACACTAACAGTCCCGCCCTGCAAGAGCAGCTCAGTCCTCCTCATTGGCTCTGACTGCGGCTGAAGCAGTCCGGAGCTCCTCTATTCTGTGCAGTTGTCACCGCACAGATTTCTGGTATCTCACAGCAATGGAATGCTGGGTACCTGTTAATCCATATCCGGACTGCCGATAAAGGCAGTCTGAGTTCAAATTAATTTTTTGTTTTGCAGATTTTTTTTCTGCTTTTCTAGGTGGGGGGGCTGCAGTCCGGCAGTCTGATAGGACTAGCCGCCCCCTGAGGAAAACTAGTTGTTAAATGAAATTTAACAAATGTTGGAGAATATATAAGCAGTGTATCAACTATCATCAATATCACAGACATTTAACACTGACCTGTATTCACTGCACAACAAAAAAAGAATCTATTCTTGCATAATAACAATGTCTATCTAAGAAGAAAGGAAACTCTCTTTCCCTCCATAATGTATCTCTCTCCAAAACTCTAAAAGATCTAATTGTCACAGTCAGTCCTTTATCTGTGACTGAATTTGGGCACTGTTCTAGCCAACCTGGATCTAAAACACAATTAAGCCCTCAGAAAAAATCATCCCATCTTTCTAGGTAAAACCCTTGAGAGACCCCAGTAGAGAGAGAGATCAATTTAATAAGAATAGTAATGCAGCACATTTCACTCACAATGGGTAGACTCTACCCTTTATTCACTGTAGGTTAGATATAACTTTCATCCCAGTGTGATGCCCCTTCTCTGGGCCAGTGATCAAGGACCCTCAATCCTCACCACTGACAAATATAAACAATAAAAAATAGACACAAACTGCATGTTCAGATGCAGCTCTCTGCAACAAGTACAATTTCCCTTAAGAGCACACAGGGAATGCACACTTTAGTCCTAGGGCTGGGATTTCTCTCTAGGCCCCAAATAGGACTCCCCAATGACACAGTTGGCACTACCTCACATCATGACAACCAGCATTCCTACACACAAAGATTCATGCCCCATCTCTTCTTGAGCTGGTATCATCAAACAAACATGTCCCATAGTTTATTCAACAATAAGATTACCCTCAGTAGAAACAGAGGTGCTAAAGAGAAAGACCAAGTTGGTAAAGTCTATTGAATCATCCTGGATAGCTAAACTACACATTGTATGTAGGTATGTATATATCTATATATATATATATATATATATATATATATATATATATATATATATATATATATATATATATATATATATACAGACACACACGTGTGTGTGTGTAATATATATATATATGCACACACACACACATACACACACACACACACACACACACACACACATACATACATACATACATACATATATATAGAGCCACAGAAATGCATAGGTGTTTATGACCAGAAGGTCCTTTTTAAGCCTAGCTATTCATCTTAAATCTCTGACAAGTTCTGGTATCCTTGATAAGTGTAAGCAGGGGCTTGGGAGATGAAACATTTACAAGCAGGGGCCTGGGAGATGAACCATTTACAGGTTGCCTGTGTCCATTAAAGACAAAGGTGCCAAACCAGGGATGAATTTCCTGTTCTCCATCCAATTGTCCAAGTTACACTTGAATTGGGTTAGAGAGTAACCCTACTTCATATGGATGGGGATCCTGTCCCAGAGAAGGGGTAGTCTCTGGGATACATACCTATCTTTCCAGAAGTCCTATTTATATCACAGGCAAGGTTTAAGTCTTTAGAATGGATAATTCTGACACTGTTTGTTTTGTGGATATGTAGAAGATCCATCAAAGTGGGGTCTGACAGTGCCTTGTATGCTAGGCATAGATCTCCCCTCAATGGTCTGTAGGAGACAGAATACAGGTGGTCTGCATAGGACATGTTACTTGCGTCCTGTATTCTTTTATTGAGGAATCTCTGTGGACATTCCCATTGTTGGATATGTCTGGTTAGCTATATACCAAAGGGAGCATTGTACTCAATGATAGGTCTGAGGAATGCTGAATACAATGAAACAATGACTTCCTTGGACATAGATGCTATATCTTTGTTTATAAGCTGTGCAACATAGAATGATTTCCTCACTACTGTAGGTACATGATGGTCAAAGGCTAGATTACTGTCTGTATGTGTCCCCAAGTCCCTACTGGGTTAGTTTCTAGGGGTGTCTTGTCAATATGATAGTTACTAGGGGTGAGTGACTTCCCAAAGGATACTATTTTGCATTTTTTGGCATTTAGTGGCATGGACTAAAACTCCATGGCTCTGACACCAGTTATTTGTCTATGTCAGCCCTTCCTGGAGAATATTTGTTTCAGTGTGGGATTCAATGACAACTCCTAATTTGCAACCATCTCCAAATTTAATCAGCCAAAGGCCATTGACATTGGCCTTGACTTTAGATAAGTAAATACCAAAATGGAGAGGTCTCAGGATCAATCCCTGAGGGACTCCACTTGTAACTGGCCTCTTTGTAGACACAAACACACACACACACACACACACACACACACACACACACACACACACACACACACACACACACACACACACACACACACACACACCACTGTAGTATATTTGTTGAAGGGTAACAAGCATAACATTTTAAATTACCAGTTTTGCTTTGTTTTTTTTATGTATTTATATTTATTGGCATTTGTTTAACAGGGAAGTCCAACTGGGTAATAAATACCTATTTTTGGTGGCAGCCCATGGAGAAAAGCTCCAGAGAGTTAAATAACATCAAATAAAACAGTAATAAAGTTGTAATTAAAAAGCCTATATACCTACAATTTGAAAGTGGAACACACAGGATACAGTAAAGCATGAGGAGACACTGGTAGTATAGTAACAAAAGGAAAAAAATACAATTAAATATGACAATCCGTATATACAAAAGTATTATGCTAGGAAATCTAAAAATTAAATTATGACAATCAGTATATACACAATTAGAAGCATAGTCCCTTATGCTAGGAAATAATAAAAAATAAATATGACAATCAATATATACAAAATTATTAGAAGCATAATTCATTATGCTAGGAAATAATAAAATACAGATGATACAAGTCACCCCCAAAAATGAGCAGAGTATTTTCTTAGCTAATATTTTTTGAATGAATAAGCATAACTGAACCCACTTCTAAGAATATTTTCACAATCCTTGCTGACTTGGAAAACTAAGATAATTATATCCCTTTCCATTTGAATATACGTCTCCTGATACCACCAGTATAACTTTACACACTCAAGAGAAAATAAGTAGTTTTTCTCAATACACAAAAACGCAACGTTTGATATTGACAGTTCAAAAAGTCTGGACATCACACATGACCTGGCAGGCCGGCAAACTTTCACAAGCAATTTGTCAACGAGAATTAGCCAGTGTCCCTTTAAATTTGTGGTTACCACTGCCGTGATTTTATTTTGTGTTATGGGCCTACCAGTCAGTCCTATATAACATGGCTAGGTAGTTGTACTAAAGATTAAGGACACCCAGAGGACCTTTCATGCAGCAAATTATTCACAAATAACGCTGCTGTTAAAACAGAAAGCAAAAACAAAATCCCTTTTCTTTGGCTAATAGCTGCAGACTTAGGTTCATACTAGGCTATCTGCCCTAGGGCATTTATAGGCCTAGCCAAAGTGTGTTTGGCTTTCGCCACCCATTTTAAATGAATTTTGCTATGCCCTTTTTTGAGGTTAGTATACTGTGCCTCTGTCTAACAGTGACACAGAAGTGATACCCGGGGTAAACCTACGATCTCCCATCCACTCATCAAGACTCCTCTTGAAGAGAATCAATGAGGGACTCTGCCTAACCTGGACTGGGATTTTATTCCATAGTGAAGGGAGCCTCTGGGTTATGAATCTGTCCCTCCAGCATGTCCTATTTATTTCAGTGCTGAGGTTCAAGTCTCTCAAGCGTGTAGCTCGATGGGATTTGGATTTTTTGAGGTGCAGCATGTCCCTTAATTCCGGGTTGGACATGGCCTTATACGTCAGGCACAGGTCACCTCTGAGCAGGCGGTATGCCACTGAGTAGAGCTGCAGTTTCTTTAACCGGGCAGCATATGGCATCTGTTTGAGCCCTTTGATCCTCTTGGTGAGGTACTTTCGGGGTCTTTCCAGTTGCTGCAGGTGTTTGGTAAGGTACATCCCAAAAGGGGCATTGTACTCGATTATGGGCCTGATGAGGGATGAGTAAAGAGGCATGATGACCTCCCCTAATCTAGATGTGAATCCCTTCATGATTAGGTGGGCTATATAAAATGTTTTTCTAACCACTTTGGCCACGTGGTTGTCAAATGAGAGATTGCTATCAACTTGGGTCCCCAGGTCCCTAATTACTTCTTCTGTACTTAATGGATTACCACCTATGTGGTAATTTGTGGGCACTTTGTTTTTGCCAAAGGGGATGACTATACACTTTTAGGCATTTAGCTTGAGGCCATGGCTCTGGCACCAGTTGTCTGTTTCTATGAGGCCCTTTTGGAGGATGCTTGTGTCGGCTGGAGAGTCGATTATGGCACCCAGTTTGCAGTCATCTGCGAACTTGGTCAACCACAGTCCTTCCGTGTTGGCCTGTACCTCCGAGAAATATATACCAAACAAGAGAGGTCCCAGGACTGAGCCTTGTGGGACGCCACTTGTAACTGGTTTAGTGTCTGACATGGCTCCAGCAATTCTAACCATGTGGGTTCTGTCCTTGAGCCAGTTTGCAACCCATCTAGTGACATAGGGGTTTATATTTAAGCTGGTGAGCTTATCTATAATGCCCGAGTGGGGTATTGTATCGAAACTTTTGCGAGGTCCAGATAGGCTGTGTGGACCACCTTCCCTTCGTCAATGGCCTTGGTGACTGTTTCAAAGAAGTCAACCAGGTTTAAGAGGCAAGGTCTGCACTTAACAAAGCCGAACTGGGTAGGATCCAGTGTCTGTAGGTCCCCAATATCTTTATTTATGAGGTCCATGATGATCCTTTCCATAGCTTTGCAGACCAAGCTAGTCAGGCTTATGGGGCGATAGTTTCCAGGGTCCGTTGAGGCACCACCTTTGTGGAGAGGGACCACTGTTGCTGTACGCCACTCTTTGGGTACATATCATGTAGTAAGGCTGAGATTGAACAGTAGTTTTATGTTTGGGTTTAGTCTTCTTGGAGTTCATGTAGGACGCAGCCTGGGACACCGTCTGGTCCCATTGATGCTGGGTTTTTTGCTTTGGAGAGGGCGGCTCCCACCTGAGCATCTGAGATGTCAGGGGGGCAGCGCTCTGCTGGGATAGATATTTGCCCTTTTGGTGGGGGGGGGAGTTTGCGCTGAACCTGTCAGCTAGGATGTTGGCAATGTCTGTGGGATCAGTGTATTTTTTGTCATTTTGGACTAATTCTGAGCATATCTGGGAATTCCCACCCAGGTTCCTAACATAACTAAAGAAAGCCTTGTGATTATCTTTAGTGTCCTGTGCAATTTTTCTCTCGAAGCTGGCCTTTGATGATTTTATGAGTGCCCTTAGTTTTTTGCTAATACTGATCAGAGATGCCTTCCCTTTTTGGGATTTTGCTCTGTCATGTAGTAGCTTCCTCCTTCTATTGTATAGTTTGTTTATAGCTGGGGTCCACCAGACAGGTCGTCTGCCTTTGGAGGATTGGGTCTTGGTTTTATTTGGGATTGCATGATCCATGCATTCCTGAAGGTGTTCATAGAATGCATTTATAAAGGATTCTGCGGTCTGGGCCGTATTTTCCACAGGCCCGGGGGCTTTGAAGGATTCCACCTCAGTTTTGAGGAGTGTGAAATTTGCTTTAGAGAAGTTTTTCACTGTGGTTTTCTGGGCAGGGGTTGGGGTCGGGATGTGAATATCCAGTGAGATCAGTTTATGGTCTGATCTTACCAGTGAGGGATACACTTCTGGTCTGGAGCATAGAGTCCCCATGTTGGTGATGATCAGGTCCAGTATGTTTTCCCCTCTTGTGGGAGTGGTAACAAGTTGTTCCATAGCATTTGAGTTTATGAATTCTAGGAACCTTTGGGCAAGGGTGTTGGAGCTAGAGTAATGCTCCCAATCTATGTTTGGGTAGTTGAAGTCGCCCAATATAATGGTGTTCGGAGAGGCCTTCATATTTTCTAGTGTTCTCAGGAAGGCCGAGTGGGGTTCCTGGGTTTGGGAGGGTGGTCTGTAGCAGGCTATAAACTGGAAGGCCATTTTACCCACTGTTAGTTGCACATGGATAGTCTCTGATGCTTCGTGCTTTGCCACCAACCTGGAGGTGTGGGTATCTTTGATGAATATCGATACTCCCCCTCCTTTTGTGGTTCGGTCCAAGTTTTGGGGCCAAAAAGCATGGTATGAGGTATAACCTGGTAGTGCTGGGGTGCTCTCGGGAGTCCTGAACCAGGTTTCTGTTACTGCACAGATATCGATGTTCTCCATGCTAAGGAGAGTTTCGAGTGCGTGCATCTTGAGGTTTAGACTTCTAGCGTTGAGTAGCATTACTCTTAGTTTCTTATCCCTTGTGATACCTATGGAGGTGGGTTTGTCTTTTGAGCCTTGCCTAAAAAAGGCACTTCTGGATAAACATCCTGTTAACCTTATGTAAGAATATATTTGTGTGGCCATTTATTTATTTTAATTTTATTTATTCATTTTGCTTTTTCTTTTCCAGGTTCGTCTTATTACTTGCACTTTTCTTCACCACATGATATTCTGTATCTGTATCGGCAGAGACTCCATCTCTTGTCTACCTTAGATGCAAACATCTGAATCCCAAACTCTGCCAAGTATGGCAGAACTTTTTCTAGTATCATTACAACTCTTATGTCATCCTGACTCATAATTCTTTCTCTCTGGCTCTTGTTGTTAATAGCAGTTGAGCCCAAAGCCTTTCTCCATCGCAATTTTTACTCTGAGAACCACTCGCCTTTCTCTTTCATATAGGTATTCTTAAAAAGTCCTGGTTAGCATTCAAAGGAGCTTGTTTGTACCTGGCCTATCAAAGCTTCTGTAACTGTTTGAGCATCCACTTTCAGACCATGCTGTCTAGTATCGTGACTGTGTAAGACATTGGTAGGGGTCTGTTTGTTGTGAGACTATAAAGCAAGGCTCAGAGGAGTCTTTCAAATTTCAGGACTGCACACCTTAGTATTTTGTAAACCTCAGGAACACAATGGGCTTATAAATGTGACTGATGGCAACTAGTGTTTCTGTAATCATTCAAACACCCATAACAGAGCCCCAAACACTACATCAGGGACTGTTCTATAACTGTTATTTTTATTAATAAATCTCTCTCATTTGATAGCAACTACAAGCTGAAATGTGGTATCCATTAATTGCCAACATGTTCAGTCTGCTGAGTGTACTTTTTTCTGTTGTTGCTGCTTCTTAGTAAAGACCAGTAGAGCTTGTATTTTGTTTTAAAGAGGCCATCAATCCATCAGGCCTATTATGTGGCACCATAATTCCATCTCCCATGGCCATATTTTCACTTTCTCCATCAGAAGGAAATACTTCATCATGAAAAAAATTCCTGGCATTAACTTCTCTCAAAAAATACAGTTTGATTGTGGAATGTTTACCCATTTTAGGCCTTAGCACAGAGCTCATTTTTCATAAACATTTGTTTTCTGCTGCACTAAAATCTAAACTTTATCCAGAATGATTGCAGTTCAATAGCACTCGTGCATCCTCATTACTCTTTTGGAATCATAAGTTTAACCAGAAAGGTATATATTTTTTTTGAAATTCATCTTTCGCATATTTAGTGGAAAGAGAAGTTTTTATAGTTTTGGATTGGCCTAAGCTCAAAGTTATAAGAAATGTTGAGGAAGAAAATGATGCATAAAGGAAGACTCTCACCAGTGGTGATGATAGGCAAAAAAACAAAACCCTTGAAAATGCTAAAGGCACTTTAGGTAAATTTTCTTCACTCACTTTCATGGTGGAAAAGAAATAGACTGCCACAGGAGAAAGCCATGTATAAAGAGCAGAGCAGGTAACCTGGGAAAGCTCCATACAACAAGCATAACTGAAACTTGGGGTATTAGACTCACCAGATCTTACAGATGGCAATTTTCTGTATCAGACAGATTATAGACAGCCAAAGACTTCACTTTGACCCCAGTATGGTAGCCCATAAGGCTGAAACTGTGGCACAGAACAATAAAGTGAGGACTCTGACACAGATGACCAGGATCAAATAGTGACTCTGATCCTGATGGAGGTGAAGAGGTGAGGAGTTAGTGATTGATGCCAGCTCACCCATCCTAGAAGAAGAGAGACATGTCAGTCTACTACAGTGCTGGTATCTATGTCGAGAAAGGTGCATTGTATTTAATGTATGGGCTAGGGTCTTGCAACTGGCTCTGCTAACCTTCCTCTCCACAATAGCCTTCATTGGTAATGCTTTACTAAAAACATGTGAGCACACCTTAGCCCCAGTGGTGGGTTTAAGGAACAAGATCCCTTCCTGACTGCCTAGATGACAGTCTCACTTCAACTGACTGTTGCCCTGTTGTTGATGAATGAATTGGCAGTTGAAGTATGCTAGATGTTTGGCATAAATTATTGGTCAAACAAGCATATAGAAACAAAAACATAGTAGACCACAACAGTGGACACACAAGCCATAATACTGGAAAAATAAGACTTAAAAAAGATTACTAAATAGACTATTCTGTGTAACCACACATAATAAGCCTGTACCGTACATGTTTCTAACATCCTCTCTCTATCTCCATAAAAGCTGTTGCAGTCTACCAAGCCCTCCAAGCTGTGATTTATCACCCTGGAAGCATTTAGCCTGACAACTGCAACATTCTCTGGAGCACTGTCCACAACATGTGGCTAGCACTCACATTTCCATTTGATGGACCTGTCACCCTTTCCCCTTCCAGATGTGGGATTAACCCACTTGCTCACTGTACACTGAGAACATTTTATGATAATATAACTATTTATTTTGCCAGGATGCTAGCGTTTCTAACTATACTGCCAAAATTATGCCTTCCTTATGTCGTTTTCTTATTGGAGGGTACTGTGAAATGTTATTCCAATTTCCAAATTTGCTGCTGAGATTCTACTTTCCTATGTCTGATTACAGTTCTGTTTGTGGTCTCATGATGGAAGTGTCATGCCAGGACAGCAGCCTTTTCACCTCAACAGTCTCTTGATTATATTACAATAAGACAATAACTCTTAAGGACATTTACCCCCTATGCACATTTTCTTTCCCCAAGGTATATATTCACCATAATGAAGGCTCCCCATATTTTCACATGTTAAAATAAAGCATGAGTAAGCAGTTTCTTCCCCTTTTTAGCATTTCTATCCTAGTTAACTTCATCCGTGCACACCATATTGTGGCTAAATGAAATCTCAGGATACTTTGTTTTGGAAGTTATCCACTCCACTCCTGCATCATTTTGTCTGTTGTATTTGAAAGTTTTTAGCCAATGAAAATACACTCAACAATGTAAATGTAGCACTCTCTTGTCATATGTCACCCATTGGGGTCATAAAGCTATTGCTCTTTTAAAGATCTTTTTGTACTTTCGCAGTTACATTCTTTCCCTCCTGTGGGACCATAGGCATATTGAGCATTTTGTAACCTGAAGGTAAAGAAATTGAATAACAAATGGAGAGCAACTTCACTAATTAGCCAAACCTAGTAAGACAGAAAGTATGATGCTCTAACTTTCTTGGGAAAGAAAGACAGGACGTGAAACTCATAAAATTCACTTTTCAAAACATCTGTGTTAGTAGTCATCCATTTCTTTACATTTCTGCAAACAACTTTTAACATTGTGTAACACATGCATAGGAAACAGGCATGTAAGGGTCACTGCAAACCATTCAAAGACATTTGTACTGAAGATTTCAAACTTCATAGTACTTATCACTGCTTTCATTCTAAATGAATGAAACTGTGGTTTGACCTGGGTGAAGGGATACCATCAGCTGTGCCCTCACAGTGCATTACAGGTATAAAATAGCTTTCCAAGTAAATAAGATCATGTGAGGATGTCTGCCTCAATGTGAACATCAGGGTGACAAAAAAGCAGTTTGTTTATTTATTTATTGACATTTGTTAACCGGGTTGGTCCAACTGGGCTTGTGGCCCATTTTCAGTGGAGACCCGAGGAGAAAAGCTCCGTTCACAGTCTACAGTAATTAAAATATTTAAGTCAGAAGAATTATACAGGAAGTTAAAGACACAAAAATAGCATGCATGCACAAAGGAAATACACATAATGTTTTTTTATAGAGAAATGATATATTTACATATTTACATAAAAATGTACCCATCAGCATAATAGATTGAGTTTAGAAAGTGTTCGCGTAGTGGGGTAGTAGATGAAAAGGGGAGGGATTATTTAGAAGCATATATGGGGTATGGGGAGCTTAGGTTGGGTCTTGACAAGGGCAAGTTTTGGAGTTAAGAAGAAGCAGTTCAAGTTCTTTTTTAAAGTGTGATGGGTGGTGATGGAACGTATATCTAAGAGAAGTTTGTTCCAAGCATGGGCAACGGAGTATTTATATAGAAGTTTGCCTACTGTTTTCTTGGGTTGGTAGGTATCTAGTAGTTGCTGATTAGAAGTATGGAGGGTCCAAGGTGGAGAATAGATAGAGACAAAGGAAGAGACAGCTGGACATGATGAAGGTTTATAAAGAATGAAGTGTAACATTTGAAACTGTGATAGCAGTAGATGTTGGGGAAGTTCAAGCCATTGGAGAGAGTTTAGGGTGAGGCACTGATGTGCATTGTATGGAGAATTTGTGATAAATCTAGCTATCTTATGGCAAGTTTGTTGAAGTTGTTCAAGGTTGTGGTCTGAATGCTGTTAAGCACTGGGGTGGCATATAGTAGAGAGGGGAGGAGGAGTGCCTGTGCTAGGGAGAGTCTGGCATTAGTGGTTAGAAATTTATTGTTGCGATACAGTAAACCTAGTTTCTGATTTGTCTTTTTTATGCATTGGAGTATATGCAGATTGAATTTGAGTTCATCATTAATGATGACTCCAAGGAGTTTTGTGTGACTTTTGGGTTGGATTATTGTATTGTTAGAGGATGTAATAGTAAAGGTGAATTTATGGTGAGTAAGAGAATGGGGGAGAGCGAGAGAGCAAGAGTTTGGTCTTCTTAGGGTTAAGGATAAGTAGATTATTAGACAACCACTGTTCAATGGATAGAAAGGCATGTTCGGTTAGGGTATGGAGTTCAGAGATAATGTTACAAATGGAAATGAGAGTTGAGTCATCAGCGTATTGGATGAGGGAGGATTGTTTACAAGATGTATAGAAATCGTTGGTGAAGACATTAAACAGAAGGGGACCCAAGATGGAACCTTGTGGTACTCCTGGTTCTCCAGTTGGGACAGGAATGAATGAAGAGAAGGATTAGAGCCATTTAACAGATTGCTGTCTGCAGGATAGGTAACTGGAGAACCAGGCAAGGGAGGTGGAGGATAGGTTGAGATTAGCAAGTTTAGATAGCAGTAGGGGGTGGGGGACTGTATCAAAAGCATTGGAAAGGCCTAGAAAGAGACAAGATATGAGTTTATTCTTATCTAGGGCCTCAGCGATGGTATGAGTGAAGGATAGGAGGGTGGTAGTTGTGCTGTGGTTAGGATGGAAGCCATGCTGAGTGAGAAGGTTATGCTGGAGGATGTAGTTAAGCTGTGAGTGAATGCATTTTTCAAGAATCTTAGAGAGGGAGGATAGGATGGCGATGAGTCGGTAGTTAGATGGATCTGTTGTGTTTCCTCCTGTATGCAGGGGAATAGTGAAGAAAGATTTCCATAGGGTAGGAATGGTGGATTCTTGACTTGATCTATTGATTAGAATTGACACAGGATAGGCAATGGATTCAGCAGCAAGTTTGAGGAAGGTAGGAGGTAGATTGTCAGTGGAGGGAGAACAGGATTTGAGCTTTATAAGAAGAGATCTGATGTAGGAAGCAGGAACATGGTGAAAGGAGAATGGATTTTTGTCTGGAGGATTGGGAGGGGATGGTAGAGAGAATGTACTACAGTTGGAAGGTATGAGTGTTTGGATGGTGTCAATAAAGTGTTTATTGAGGAGGGAAGCAGTTTTCTGAGGAGATATATTAGGGTAAGGGCAGGGGTTTGGGGGACAGCCAGGAGAAAGAATTTTGTTAAGAGTAGACCAAAACCTCTGAGGGTTGGATTTGCTATTGAGCTGAGTAAAGTTATAGTGGGACTTTTTGTCATTATTAGTTTGTTTCTTTGTAAAGTTCCTTAGCTGTCTGTATTTCTGCAGCAGGGGTAGTTCTTTTGTTTTGATCCAGGCTTTCCAAGTGCAATCTCTTTTGTGCATAAGGGACCTAGTTTCCTTGGAAAGCCAGGGAGCATGGTTTGATTTTATCCAAATCTTCCTACAGGGAGCAAGGGTGTTTAGGGTATTCAGGAAAATGCTATTGAACATACTGATTGCTTCACTGAGAGTGACTTTTCTAAGGATGGACTAGTCTGTACTGGAAAGAATGGAGTTGAATTGGGATATATTAAAATTAGAGAGTTTACTACAATCTCTGTAAAGGTGGGGTTTGGGAGATTAGGTGGAGTGTCTTAGGACAGAGGTGGGGAGGTGATCATTAAGAGAGTCTGATAAGGTAGTGGGGTTCTGGTAGTGGTGGGGGGAGTTAGTGAGAATCTAGTCGATTATGGAGCTGGATAATGAGTTTTTATGGAGGTGGGTGGGGGAAGATATTAGTTGATGGAAACCAAGTATGTTGATACTGAGATGTGGAGAGTCAGTTGTAAGTTTGGACCAATCTAAATTGACATCTCCTAAGATAAGGGTTTCATAGGGTATATTGAGGGAAAACCAGGATAGGATATTCTCTAGGATGGAGAAATTATTCCCATGGGGGATATAGATGGAGGCAACAGCAAATTTCTTGTAAGGATTAAGGTGGCAGTTTAATGTGTTGTTGGTAGGTTTAGACAATGTGGAATTTAGTGACAGGACAAACATTTTCAATTTTTGCTCCTAGTGTTCATTTAATAGTCCAGTCAACAATAACAACTTCTTAAGCAGTGTTACTGTAGTGCATGCATGTGGGCTAGCTGTGGGAAATAGTTATGAAGTAGAAATTAAGGCCATGTTAAAGCCTTAGATGTATAATTTTATTTGGTCTTAACAGAATCGTATACCTTTATCAGGTATTTTTAAGGCTGCAAATGACGTCCCTAACCTTCATCTAGCATTTGCATTTGGTGGTATCTGAGTGCCTTTGAAACTATGTCATATATTGGGAAGAACAGGAGGAGCTCAGTGGTAGAGCACCTGAAGACATACCAAGTGGACTCCTTCATATCTGGGTGCCCCCTAACTTTGTGTCCTTACTTTTCTTAGTCTTTTCCATGTCCCTTATTCCCTTCCCTCCCCCATGCAAATGAAAATGTCAAAATTAAAGCTATTGTATTTGTTGGCAAAGGTGCCATTGCATGCTGGGAAGGTGGTGATGGTTGGTGTGGCGGTTTGGGGGGCTTCTAATATTATTGGTACATGTATGTTGTGTTTGATGTCTTTTTTGATTAATGTGTTTGTCCAAGTAGGCCAGATTTTCATAGGAGGCAAGGAGAGAAAAGGTGTCAAAATAGATTAACAAAATGCTTCAGTACAATTACAATATGAACATGCTATTATGTACAAATTAACAGTCAGGTAAATTTGTTTATTGAGACAACAAACCGTTCACTGTGTTCTTAGAAGCAAGCATATAAAGTGCAATAGAAGATTGAAAAAAGGCAACAGTAATTGTAAAAAAAATGGGCTTTGGCAAGAAGTGACAGATACAAGGTTTAATAAAGCAGCAACACAGCGAGATATTATGGATGCAAAGTAGCAGAGCTACTGATTGAAATAGAAAGAAGAAAAAGGTGACGACTTATGATAAGGAGGAGGATGATACAGGAAAACGGTTTGGAAGAGAGTGATGGGTCAACGTCAGTACAGAAGGGTGTGAAAAATGAAAGAGTGAAAACTGAAAAGGGAGGAGGTTGGGGTGGAATGGTACAGTGTGGTTTAGAAGGAGAGTTCGATTGGAAAGGTAATCCAATAGTTTATAGATCAAAGCATAACTAAAGTGAAATTGATAGGACACATTTGGCTGTATTTCTGTCATTAAAACTTAGGCTGACATGGTTACTAGTAAAAATGGGATTGCCTGCTTCTTTTTCCAGCATAGAACTTAGCTAGGTTGATGTTCTGTTTTATTAAATAGATGTCTATGAGGGAGGATGGAAATTAGCTGGACATGCTCTTTTTAGAAGAAGAAAACCTCTGCCCCAAAAAAGAAATCCCATAAAGCACATTATTTTATGTATCTGGCATGGCTGTGTCTGACAGATCAACATCTGGCTTATAAAGCACATGACTTTTATTTAACTGTAGAACAGTAAACATTCACTCTAAGTAAATGCTATACTTCCCTATTCTAAGCATGTGACAATCTAATATTCCAACGTTCTTAAGTCATGAAATGCTAACGACTGCCTTCCATATTCAAGACGAATGTAGAATACGCACAGAAAAGGCTTCATTTTCTTGATATAAGTACACAAAACTTTTTTTTTAAGTTAGGCTGTGTTTGAGTATGTAATTATAAGATAAATGCAAATTCTTTGAGAATATGTTCGGTTACATAAAGACTCCCACATACCACAAAGTCATGAGTTCAAACGGCAGCTCTAAGAATACTGCAGCCAGCATCAAAGATGGTGCCCAACCAATAGGGCTGTGGGTGGAGTGGACTGAATATTCTGTCACAGTGAAACTGGCTACAGCCATTAGGGTCATTAAGAGGCTTTTTAAGGGACAGACCAGAATGAATCAACAGTCTTGATTTAGATGATGTGTGGAAAGAAAAACTAATGCCATCATTATTTGTGTAGAAAATGTAAGTTGTCTCTCCGTATTAGATGAAACTATGACTCAGTAATAAAAACAAAATATCATAAGGAATACCGGGATCAAAAGTTATTTAGAAAATGCTTATAAAAGAAAAAAATGTCCTTTATAATGATTTAGAGAATGAAGTGCCTGCAATGTGTCACTTTCCAGGAAGAAATGTCTTGCAAAGCAGTCACAAAATGGGCAAATGCAATAAATGATTGTTGTTTAATTCTGTTACTAATAGTATAACCATATCTACTGATGTGAGTATATGTATTGAAAAAAAGGCACGTGTATGTGTGTGAATTCAGCAGATACACATTTATATATAGATATAGGGAGATAAAAATAAAAATAATTATGTACAGATATGCACACACACAAATATATATGTACATACAAACACACACACACACTCATGCATTCGCACTTTAGTACAATTAAGTACAGGCTTTTGTCCATGCAAGCAGATGGACTTCATCAAACTGAAAAGTGCATTGCATTCATTCAGTATAGAGAAAAAATGTCACCTGGGCTATGTATCCTTTCTTACACGTGACACATTTCCTCCAATAAAAGTGCTACATTAATAAAATTATATTAAAAAGGTTAGAAAATGAATAACTGCGTAAAATTATATATTTTATTCCCATTCAGAGTTTTACATATTGTGGAAAATGTATTGTTTGTTTTAGAAAAGGGTTCAGTTGGATGAAATAAGAAGAGACTTGGGTGGTGACACACACACACACACACACACACATATATATATATATATATATATATATATATATATATATATATATATATATATATATATATATGTGCATCCTGTATTCTCCATATTCCTGGAGGAAACATTTTGATGACAGATGCAAAGTACTTCATTCACTTGTAATTTCTCATTCTTAACAGTGGTTATTCAGACCTGAGGTTTTATATATATATATATATATATATATATATATATATATATATATATATATATATATATATATATAGATACAGGACGCTCATCATAGGCAGAGTAATTGTTTAACATATCCAGCAACCCATTTTGATATGCAGTATCTTTGAAATGTACTTTATATATGGGCAACTAATAGCTGGCTCAAGGATTTTGATGGGTATAAACATTTTCTCTGGGGCAAATTATTTTTTGACTTTTGCACTTCTAGCCACAGAGCTCCCCAAGGAGTTAAGATTGCCCCATTTTCTGAAGGGTGTTCAGGGACGAAATAAACTCTACAACAATTTGGTGGACTTCTTTAATAACATAATTCTTGGTTACATGCAGATTTTATTACTTCATAGCAGTGCTCTGATGAAAGAACAACAAACTATTTGGACAACTTACAGACAATTGACTACTTCCAGGTACTTTGTCAAACTTTTTTTAACAGCTCAGTGTGTTAGTCATTGCCATCAAGCATGAAGTTGGGGCACTTGTTTTTTTTTTTTGTAGGATCCCCATTAGAGAGAGGTCCAGTGGAAATGCTGGTTTGGGGTGGGGGGGGGGCAGGACAATTTTGAGTGTTAAGTGAGCCACAGAAGCAATCCTGACACCCACTGCACTTTAAATTCTGGAGCAGTTATGGTTGTGAGTTAGGGCCTTAAAGTCACAAATACGCTGGTCTCAGGTGAGAGCTGTGTTCTCCATTATACTGCTCTCATCTCCTGTAGGACTGATCTTGATTTTCATTAAGGCTGGATTACAAAAATACCACCCCCCCAAAAAAAAAAAACAAAGAGCTATTCAGATTCTTTTAGAGTTGAGAAGAGGTAGAATGTAACATTGGTGTACAATAATCATCGAATGATGCACTGAGTGAATGGAAGAATTCAAATGAGCAGTTGGGAGAAACAGAAATTCATCCAATAAAGAAGAGATGCAAGGTACTGTCTCTGAAGTCCGAAGAGAGAATTTTTTAAGCAAGACCCTAACTGATGAGTACTTTTCTGTAAAAAAAAAAAAAATGTCAGTGTTAAGTAAAGGTTTATTATGTGTACCTAGTAAAAAGTGTAATGCTGCTAGTACTTTTATAGTGCACACAAGGCAATTCAATTTTAAAATTTTAGTATCTCTTGAGGCATCTTGATGTTGGTAGTACAAGAGTGTTCAAAAGAGCAATTGAACTGAATTCTGTTTTAAATAGCATTCTGTCTATTTTAATCAACTTGTGATGTTAAGATTAAGGAAGGTCTAAGTAGAAAAGTCTGAATAAAGTTTTATAACATTACTGGTGAGGGTTGCGATGTTATGAATAATTTGATATATGACAAGGCATTTCATTATATATAAACTGATAATTTTTTGGCATTAGTAGTGATGACTACTGATATTTATGCTAAATACTTAACATCAGTTTTCACATGATAAGAAAGCTTGTTTAGATGCAATTAAGTATTGTATATAAAGCATGTAAAGGAGTGGCTGTACCAATAATCTACCATTTATGTTACATGGGTCATGAAGTAATATATTTTTGACTTTGTAACTGTTAGGTATTCCAGAATTCCTACATTTTGTATGAATTCCTTAGTTGTATCTTGATTTAAATGTGCTCCCTTTAAAACCTTGGTAGTAGAACAGATTGTAAATCAAATAGCATGGAAGTAACATAATCCCAGTAGACATTCTTTCTATTTCAGTAAATCGATCAGACATAATTTTATTTTTTTTTTAATTTTGTTTAACATTTGTTTTACCAGGATAAAAATCTGACTGGACAACAGGTGTCTGTTTTCAGCAGAGTCCTGGGGAGAAAAGCTCTGAGAAGTTACAAGGAGAAATACATAGGTTAATAACAAGTGGTAAAAATGCTAACGTGAGGCAAAAAAAAAACAGTTAACTGCAAATAAACTCATAATACAGTCAGGAGATCACAAATCTTACAGTGATAGTACAATCTTGAACATATGGTACCCAGAAGTAGGTACATATTTGCAATATTTATAGCTAAATGCAAGAACAAACTCATGATACAGTCAGGAGATCCCACCTCTTACAGTAATAGTACAATATATGAACATGAGGTACCCAGAAGTACGTACATAGTTACAATATTTACAAAATGTCCAATGCACATAGGTGGTGGTATAATGTAAGCATCGGAGGCATTAGGGGTTAGATGGCCTATAGTCCGGTGGGGACTCGGGGGGGGGGGGTCTTTGCAATTGCAAAGAGGGTTAGCATAGAGGTGGGTTTTAAGGAGGTCCTTAAATGTGGTTGCATGATTTTGTATTCTGAGGTCAGGAGGGAGGGTGTTCCATGCTTTTGCAACCTCATGGGAAAATAGGGCTTCTCCAGAGCTGTTCTTGCATGGATTGACTTCAATCAGGGAAAAGGAAAGGTTGGGGTTTGTTTAGTCATCTGATGAAGTCTGGAATAGGACGAAAACGTATATGGTGAAAAACGTTAATGTCGAGTTGTGGTTGAAGTTCGTGTTTTGTGATTTGGAGAGCTGCACTAATAAACTTGTTGGTTTCTGCACAAGATTTACTTTCTGGTTTGCCGTTTCCTTTGGATTTCAATCAGGGATTTGTTACTTGATCGTAGTTCCCTGCTGGAGTTGTGGAAGTTTACTATTCCAGCTAGGGCAGGGGTTCTCTCTGGTTGGTATAGAATTTGGTGAGCGATGATGAGTTGGTGGTAGCATAGTAGGTTAGGGAATTCTAACCAGTGTAGCTTAAGTAGGGATTGACAGTGGTGGGAGCGTGATTTACAATTGGCAGCGAACCTGGCTATTTTATTGTAGCAAGTGGAGAGTTTGCTGTGGTCAGATTTGTTGATTTAGGTTAGAACCAGGCAAGCATAGAGCACTGATGATAGGAGATAACTTCTGGCTATGGTAGACCTAGTCTTGGGGGTGAGGAACTGTTTGCTACAATACAGGCATCCTAGCATTTTATGGACTTTAGAGATGGTTTGGGATATGTGGTTATTGTATTTTAGTTGGTGGTCAATAGTGACACCTAGTAGTTTAGCCACTGGGGTGATGAGGGTGCTATTGGCTGAGAGGATAGTGAAGGTGGGGTCACAGTGTTTAGTTGTGTGGAATAGCATTAGCTGTGTTTTTTGTGGGTTTAGTATCAGTTGGTGGTTGTTTAGCCAGTTCTCTATCTCAGTGAAGGATTCTTGGGCTTTACTTTGTAGTAGATGGATGCTGGGTGCTGAGCAGATTAGGGTTGTGTCGTCTGCATACTGAACATTATCAGCTTTAGTGGTTGCTAGGTGGAGATTGTTTGTAAATATGTTAAAAAGAAGGGGGCCTAAGACTGGGCCTTAAGGGACACCGCATGTGACGGGGAGGAGGGGGATAGGGAGTTGGCCCATTTGACAGATTGTGAATGGTTGCTTAGGTAATTGTTGCACCATTGCAGGGAGGGGTTATCAAGGTTGAGCTCGGAGTGGCAGGTAAGGAGTTTGTTATGGGAAACTGTGTTGAACACCTTGGATAGGTCTAGGAAAGTGGCAGAAACCAGTTTCCCTTGATTCCTGTATGAGTTTATGGTATTGGAGAAGTTAAGGGCAATGTTGGTGCAATGGGATGGTCTTAATCCATCTTGGGTTTTAAATAGTAGGTTGTTGGTTAGTATAACAATAATAGCTGTAATGAAAGAATTTTTCTTTCCACATTTTGTTACTTTTCACAAACACAATGTATTTATAATGCAAGATTAAAATAGGTAAGCATGTCAATGCACACATTCATTTTCAATAAATATCTTTAGTTGGCTATTACTATTTTGTCCAGCAGAATTTATGTTTTAACCAATATTTTAAATTTTAGTTATTTAAAGATCTTAGTTTAATAGAACTCATCTTGTAGTATCATATGATAGTGACAATTTTGATAACATCTGATAATATAGATGAAACAGATTATGAAAAAATGACAGAATTTTTGTTACTGTAGATGTTTTCCCCTGTGTTCAGTCATTCCTCATGATGGTTGTGAAGTTAAGGAAGTGGTTAAATGAGGTTGAGAGAATGTTCCAAAAAGATGATTTAATGCTCAGGTTTCTGTAAATAATAGTAGGCAATTATTTGCATTTAATAAATTATATTCTGAACATTTAACTGATTTAGCTATCAGGTCAGTGATGATTTTCAACTGCTTTAAATTAATTATGACTGAATGGGAGGTCAGGGCAATCAAAAAGTCAGAATTTTATAAATATGTGACAGTTTATTGCCATTGGAAAGATGACTTTATTATATGTAAAGGAAATACAGAAGTTTCAAGAATGTGAGGATTGTATTAATAGTTCTTTTGCATTTTCTGGCATTTAAAGTTAAATATGATATTGAACAAATCCAATATCTGGATGTATAAATTTTAAAAGACATGGGGGCAACATGCTGAAGATGAAGCAATCAATCAATAATTTTGTTCATTTTGGAAGTTCTCGCCCTTGCTGTTTAAGAGTTTATGTCATTAAGAGATCCTGTCCAGAATTTTTCAGCAGTAATCGTTTTTTCTGAGTTCTGCCCAGGAAATTAAAAAATATATATATTTGAGAAGAGAGAGCATCTATTCATTGTGATTCTTTTGCAGGAGATGATCTAGATGGTGTCAAACTAGTCTGTGGATTATGGTACTATTATGGACATTACTAAAGTGTATTTTGATGGACAGGACAAATATTGGGACAGCAGCAGCAAGAGGAGGTCCTGAGTGTTCATATAAAAAGGGAAAAAAAAAATAAAAAAGGTAGCCCCTTAAAGGGTTTATTGGAAAGACCAGAACAGATAAAACTTGGCGGTTAAAAAAAATAAATAAAAAAATGGTACTCTATTCCTGTGGAACATACAAGTTTTACAAATATATGTCAAAAGAACGTAGTTTTGCATGTTTTTTTTGTTTTGTTTTAGAAAAGATGCAGTTAGGTGAGAGAAGAGGAGACATGAAAGCTACTATTGAAAGAGAAAAAATGCTGTGGCAACTCAGGCTTGGGATATATACATCCTCAGGACTGATCAAAGAATTTAGAATACAGCTAACATTACAGATGAGACGTTTAAGATGAAGTAATGCCACACATTGGTATATTTTTTTTAATTTTTGCATATTCATTTTAGGGCATTTTTTATATAATTTTATGATTGGAATTTGCATTTTTATCATCTGAATTTTTATGTAATGAATACCATTTACTTTGTAGTCTGAACTCCAGGTTACTGTATGGATAACGTGCTTGCTCATTTTGGAATAAAGTGTTTCCTTCCTAGTCATAGAATGTTGCTTTATTTTTGTTTTGTTTTTTTATTACAAAGATGGTGATTACTGCAGTCAACTCCTGAAGTGTGTGTATATATCTATATTGTGTGTGTGCATGTGTGTCTGTCTATCTGTCTGTCCTTCAGCAGCACTACAGTCATTGTTTTTTGTGTTGTCTCAGTACAGCAGTAAAGTTGTGAGTCTACATGGAAAAGGAAGTGAAAACAATTAGGACTGTAAGACAAACAACTGACTAATCCATGGGAAAATGCTTGAATTATAGCTCTATTATACCTTTAGGCAGGTACCTCTTTAGATTAATCTAGCTTCCAAGAGTATTGGAAAATTTTTAACATAAATAACTAGATGCACATTTATAGAATCATGTGGTTACAGGAGTGTCTTAGGAGAGACATCATTGTGTGCATGTGTGTGTCTGAATCCTTTTCACCTAAATAGATAGTTTAGGATACACTACAAAACAATAACTGAAAGCTGCTCTTCACCAAGATACATGACAGACTGTGCAAAATATTAGAACATATTTTTTAATTCTAAATGAATAAATAAAAAGCAGTTTTGAGTCATGCACTGTCACTGAAATTAACCACTCTGAGCAGGTTTTTTTGTCTTGCAAGAGGTCTACGAATTGGTAATCAGAAGTCCTGCAGAAAGCACTTAACAGAAATACCTGCATAGTGCACAGAAACCTTGGAAGTAGAAATGTTTTAGCTATGCTGTTTTTGACTAATAATTGGAAAGATCATTGTTTCAAACATGATATAATCAGAAAACACCTCTATTAATTAATATTTTCAAATTACAATAAAAACGAACAACAACGTAAAATAATCCAAGAATGTTGCTTCTAGTGTGATGAAAAAATGATGGGTACCTCGGCTCGGACACAAAACTCTTTATTGAACTGAATAACAACACAAAACTAAAATACGTTAAGCGCTTTCATCTGTACCAGCAGACTTCCTCAGAACGTAAATTTAATGTTACAATACTCTTTAAATATCATTGCTGACTCAATTTTGGCACCAAGAATAATGCACTTATTAAAAACACATGTTTTAAGTAAAAAATGAATATGTAAAATTCATATTGAATGGAGTTAATTCACATATTAACATATTAAATAAATAAATAAAATGCTATGTACACTCATATCTACTGCATTATTCAAACATAACCTTATGATCTAAACAAAAATTTATAAATTGATATGGTAACAAATATACATCCTAACCATATGCAATATCAATCTGATAATATGTAGCTTGTGAACATATGATTGTTAAATGATGAATCAAAACAATCAAAATACTCAAAATACAGTGTAGTTTATAGTTAATATTTAATATTAATTATTTATCTATTGATTAATATTAAAAATGGTTTTATACTGATGAAATAATTTATTCCTGGATAGCTAGTGGCATCTGTGAAGATCTGCCACTTGCTTTCTTTCATAGCAAGAATTGCTTTAACATTTCCACCAAAAGGTGAAGGTTCTACTACATCTATAATATTAAACAAAAAATTATGACTGTCATTAGTATTCAATATATGTCGATAGAATGCATTTCTGTTATCCTTAACCCTTATGGCATATTGATGCTCATATATGCGACGTTTAAATTGTCTTTCAGTCTTATCTACGTAGAATGCGCTGCACTCTACGCAGGATGCAAGATATATGATGAATTTGGTATTGCAATTCCCATGCCTACTTGGTACGTAAGTTCTATTAATATCTTCTAACCTACACTCTCTACATGTATTAATATATTTGCATTGGTTACATTGTCCACATTTTGTGGTGATGTTATTCACTCTATTATTCTTCACACTATTTAATTCTAATAATTTTTTAATATTGTATCCTGTCTTGTAAACAATGTTTGCCTGAATGCCCAATGCTTGCATAGACTCCTTATTGACAATGAACTGATTCCATCTATCCCTTATAAATGCTTCTATATTATGTACATGAGGAGAATAAGTTAAAACACATACCCTTCTACTGTGCTCCAATGACACAATGTCCTGCTGCTTTGAAGTCGTATTGTTATAATTACCTAATAAAGGCTTATACTTTTTTCCCCATTCACCTATTATATATTTGTTGATGTCATTCAATAAATTTACTGGATAGCCTCTACTGATAAACATAGTTTTGATGAGATCAATTTCAGTAACCATAATGTCTTTGGTAGAAGACATACGGGCTGCTCTTATGCATTGTCCTTTGTAAATGTTTCTAAACACATGATGTGGATGATTACTGCCGTATGCCAAGTAGTCATTAGAAAAAGTGTCCTTTCTATGAATACGTGAAGTGAACCCAGTTTCCCCATAGCTTATATACGTATCTAAGTACGCCACTCCACTCTCTTTGATGACATGGGTAAATCTTAAAAAATCAGTGGTATTGTTGATATAGCTGATAAATTTTTCTATATCCTCTAAAGGGCCTTCCCATAATATAAATAAATCATCTAAAAACTTGGTATAGTACACAATATGTTTGAAGAATTCAGATTTGAAAATGTATTCAGATTCCCATTCCAGCATCACCATGTTGGCAAAAATCGGGGCACACGATGCTCCCATGGCAACGCCTCTGGTCTGTTTGAAAAACTCATTTTCAAACTGAATGTAATTGTGGTCTAGGATCAAACCCATCATGTAAGTGATGAGACATATCCTATCCCAACTCATGTTGGTATATTTCCTCAAACTGCTGCTGAAATACTCCAGGCCCACATCTTTAGGGATGCATGAAAATAAGTCGACCACATCAATTGTTACAAAGCTTAAATCCTTTTTCCATATCTGTGGAGTGAGTTGTCCTAAGAACATCCAAGAGTCTTTGATCAAATGTGGTATATATAGCAGTGCCCAAAGGAAAAGTTTTGGCTCTACTTCCTGAGATAATGGGCCTGAATGGTGGGTGTTCTAAGTCCTTATGCACCTTGGGAATTCCTACAATGGTTCCTAATACAGGAAATTCCACTTTTAAAAAATCATATGTTTCAGATGTAATTCTCTTGTCTAGTAGATATTCTTCTAAGGCTAGATCGATACGCCTATAACCAATGTTAATTTCATTGAGGGACACAGCTTCGTAGTTGCCTGACTGATGTAATATCTTGTATATTTCATTAATATAGTCCATTCTATAGAACACTACAATGCCTCCACCTTTGTCTCAACAGAATTCAAAGGGTACTATCAAAGATAAAATATATTTGCTTGGAAAAAAGCTTATAGCAATTAAAAACATTAAAATAGAGAATGCATATTTTAACAAATGTTTAATGTTGCATGTAGTGCCCAAAGGTATAAGGTTTTTCAAAATACCAATTGGACATGAATTAAATGATGATACAATTGTTGAATTTAATAAATTGTTTGACAGTTTTGGTTTTAAGTACCTTAATGTTCTAATACAAAAGAATAATGAAAAGTTATTAAGTTTAATAACAGAAGTGGACAAAATCAACGCTGAGATATTAAATGATATTTCTTTTAGTCAGTGGAATGAACTATATGACAAACAATATATTGAACTAGAACAAAATGGAGCGCAACAAACTGTAGGAAAACTATTCGGGTGTTCTGAAGTACAAGTAGACCAACGAAATAAAAGTCTGAACGCTGCTTTATTTTTGAACAAATACTATAGCGTTTTCGCTACAAAATACAATGTAGCTTCTTCAGAGAAAACACAGATAAAGGCACCAACACCTTTTAAATAGTTAATTAGCGATTACATCACTTCCTATTTAATATCAGTGAAATAAATTAACAAGCGAATGCACTTAAATAAATCATTCATGCACATAACGTATCTTTACATTCAACATCAAAATAAAACATTCATAAACTACTAAAGATTAAAAATCAAACTTGCTCAATGTTAAATGATTATGTCATGAATGATAGAAAATATAATAAGTAGGTTATATAAATAAATATAAAACCAACTTAGACAAAAAGTATTACATTAATATTCCAAGTATAAATTACATAGGAATACTTAGTTATTAAAAAATTATACATCTATATAAAACCCAACAATCTGCCAGGTAAAAGAGTATATATATATATATATATATATATATATATATATATATATATATATATATATAAGCTAAACATTAATACTAGACTATCTATAAAAGACATTATCTTAAAAAAGCTCTATATTTTAAAATAGATGAAATGTTGCAGTGTTCGTTTAAACCTGGTGCATTAAATGCATCCAGTTTCAACTGCCATTCAAGTTCCCGAGTTTCTAGCAGTAAATGAGTAGGACCTCCCCGTATGTTTGGTGGAATTTGATCTATTGCCATAAACAAAAAGCTATGTCCTGGGTTATGAAGGGCATGTTTTGCTAATGCGTTCTCAGATTTATTATTGCGTATAGCGTAAACGTGTTGGTAGATCCGTTCTCTAAACTTTCTGTCGGTTTTCCCGACGTAAAATGCCTGACAGCAAACACAAAAGGCAATATACACTATAGATTTAATAATGTTCGGTATACCGAAAATCCACAAAAGCTTGGTAGACCCTCCTATGAGAGCATTAGTGGATGGGAGAAACTCAATGACGTACCCTTGTTCAAAATTGATTGATTCAATACTTTTGAAATACATTAAGAATATACCAAGTATTTGTAAAGATTCTTGGTCTTTTCTGAACAACATTAATAAAATAAAATTTGATGAATCTTATATTTTTTTAACGATTGATGTTGTAGATCTATATACATCAATACCTCACCAAGAAGCCATAGAATGGATCGGTCTTCTTTTGCATGAATTAAAGGCTTCCAAAAATGAAATAGACTTTGTAACAGAGCTCCTTGACATTGTTTTGACATCAAACTTTTTCATGTTTGAAAAAGAGTATTATTTACAAGTACAAGGTGTAGCCATGGGCACGCCTTGCGGAGCTAGTGTTGCCAATATGTTCATGGCATATTGGGAAAGACAGTATGTTTTTAAGAAACCAGAATTTGAGACTAACATCTGTTTTTATACGAGGTTCCTTGATGACGTTTTTATTTTATTTAAGGGTGATGCAGTTGTAGCTAAAGCATTTGTTAATACTTTAAACAACACCACTACATTTCTAAGATTCACTTATGCTTTTTCACAAGAAGAAATGGATTATTTAGATGTTAAATTAATTAAACATGTACCTACTCAGAGATTCATCTCTAAAATCTTCAGGAAAAGCACTTACTGCAATTCCTTCTTGCACTTCACAAGTTTTCATCCGTTTGCACAGAAACGTGCAATAGTAAAAGGTCAATTAGTGAGGGCAGTAAGAATGTGCAGTGATATGATAGATTTCCGAGAAGAGTGTGTATTTCTAAAAGAACTATTTTTAAATCGAGGTTACCCTATCAATTTGATAGAAGACTTAACTTCAGAAGTGGAAAACAAAAGGTTGAGAGGCTTTTACAAAGCCTTACTTAGTGGTGATAGTGAGCTACCTTTATACCTTCCAGACAGTGAAGTTTCTAATTGTAATAACTTGAATAGTACGAACTTAGAAGTCAAGGAGGATGCTTCTCCCTTATTTTCCTTGAATTTTGTGACAGTATACAATTCTAATTCACAACAAATACTAAGCATCTTGCAAAAAAACTGGCACTTTATTTCAAGTAACACTTTTTTATCTGAAAAACTAGGCTCTTGTCCAAGAGTAGTTTACAAAAGAGGTGTGAACACAAAAGAACTTTTACAAAGGAATTTTGAACCAATAGGTTTTAATAGACAAAAAGGCACATTTTGTTGTGGAACCTGTAACTGGTGTAGGATGTTGAGAACAGGCAGTACCTTCTATATCAGGAACATTAAATTTGAAATTAGATTTAAACTAAATTGTGAATCTAAATCTATAGTGTATATTGCCTTTTGTGTTTGCTGTCAGGCATTTTACGTTGGGAAAACCGACAGAAAGTTTAGAGAACGGATCTACCAACACGTTTACGCTATACGCAATAATAAATCTGAGAACGCATTAGCAAAACATGTCCTTCATAATCCAGGACATAGCTTTTTGTTTATGGCAATAGATCAAATTCCACCAAGCATACGGGGAGGTCCTACTCATTTACTGCTAGAAACTCGGGAACTTGAATGGCAGTTGAAACTGGATGCATTTAATGCACCAGGTTTAAACGAACACTGCAACATTTCATCTATTTTAAAATATAGAGCTTTTTTAAGATAATGTCTTTTATAGATAGTCTAGTATTAATTTTTAGCTTATATATATATATATATATATATATATATATATATATATATATACTCTTTTACCTGGCAGATTGTTGGGTTTTATATAGATGTATAATTTTTTAATAACTAAGTATTCCTATGTAATTTATACTTGGAATATTAATGTAATACTTTTTGTCTAAGTTGGTTTTATATTTATTTATATAACCTACTTCTTATTATATTTTCTATCATTCATGACATAATCATTTAACTTTGAGCAAGTTTGATTTTTAATCTTTAGTAGTTTATGAATGTTTTATTTTGATGTTGAATGTAGAGATACGTTATGTGCATGAATGATTTATTTAAGTGCATTCGCTTGTTAATTTATTTCACTGATATTAAATAGGAAGTGATGTAATCGCTAATTAACTATTTAAAAGGTTTTGGCGCCTTTATCTGTGTTTTCTCTGAAGAAGCTACATTGTATTTTGTAGCGAAAATGCTATAGTATTTGTTCAAAAATAAAGCAGTGTTTAGACTTTTATTTCGTTGGTCTACTTGTACTTCAGAACACCCAAACAATATATTGAAGCAGATAGGAAAGCAATGGTTATATATGAAAGAAAGGAAAGAAAATTAACACGTGATGTGGACTTATATGCTAACAACAGAGCATATGTTTGGCCTAAACAACATTCAGCTAGATACATCAATGATGAACAGGTTACCAACTTACATAGGAAGGATAATGAAGAAATGAATTTTCAGGGAGGCAGATTCTACCCCCCAAAAAACACATATGGGATGAGAAACAGGAAATGGAGATGAAAGGACAAGGAAAAATGAGTAGTGAACCTAATATCTTGCAACCTATAAATAATTTGCAACATGCCTGTGCTGTAGAGAAAGGAAATTATAAGTCTGAACAGTCAGCCTTTAAGCAGATACATGGATTAATGGAACCTGAAAATACAGCTAGCAGTGCGGTAGAACACAATAGTAGTTTGAATAACATGCATAGAGAAAATATTTTGTACACTAAGCACGGGTTCAAGGTATTCAATTACACAACTCATGAGATAACCAATGAATTCTTTAGTTTATTCTCCAAGGGTATGAAATTCATACCTACGGTACGTTTTAACTTGGTTGACACTATAACTGAAGTAAAGTTATATTGCAGGAGACTCAATTTAGCGTTACATTTTGATCAACATCCTAGTACGAAAGATAGTGGAGCGCACATAGTGCTGAAAAAGAAAAGTACCTTTATTCCACCTAGTAATATAAATGTATCTAATTTTGAGAAAATGGTATACAGTGATATATATAGATTAAAAGGTTCAGCCAAAAATGAGGAGACAAATTTAACTAAGAAAGAACAGGATTGCCTCACAGAATTTGTTAATAATAAAGAAGTGAGATTAATGAAGCCAGGCAAAGGTGGAGGCATTGTAGTGTTCTATAGAATGGATTATATTAATGAAATATACAAAATATTACATCAGTCAGGCAACTACGAAGCTGTGTCCCTCAATGAAATTAACAGTGGTTATAGGCGTATCGATCTAGCCTTAGAAGAATATCTACTAGACAAGAGAATTACATCTGAAACATATGATTTTTTAAAAGTGGAATTTCCTGTATTAGGAACCATTGTAGGAATTCCCAAGGTGCATAAGGACTTAGAACACCCACCATTCAGGCCCATTATCTCAGGAAGTAGAGCCAAAACTTTTCCTTTGGGCACTGCTATAGACAAATGGGTGAAACCTGTTTATACACATATACCACATTTGATCAAAGACTCTTGGATGTTCTTAGGACAACTCACTCCACAGATATGGAAAAAGGATTTAAGCTTTGTAACCATTGATGTGGTTGACTTATTTTCATGCATCCCTAAAGATGTGGGCCTGGAGTATTTCAGCAGCAGTTTGAGGAAATATACCAACACGAGTTGGGATAGGATATGTCTCATCACTGACATGATGGGTTTGATCCTAGACCACAATTACATTCAGTTTGAAAATGAGTTTTTCAAACAGACCAGAGGCGTTGCCATGGGAGCATCGTGTGCCCCGATTTTTGCCTACATGGTGATGCTGGAATGGGAATCTGAATACATTTTCAAATCTGAATTCTTCAAACATATTGTGTACTATACCAGGTTTTTAGATGATTTATTCATATTATGGGAAGGCCCTTTAGAGGATATAGAAAAGTTTATCAGCTATATCAACAATACCACTGATTTTTTAAGATTTACCCATGTCATCAAAGAGAGTGGAGTGGCGTACTTAGATACGTATATAAGCCATGGGGAAACTGGGTTCACTTCACGTATTCATAGAAAGGACACTTTTTCTAATGACTACTTGGCATACGGCAGTAATCATCCACATCATGTGTTTAGAAACATTTACAAAGGACAATGCATAAGAGCAGCCCGTATGTCTTCTACCAAAGACATTATGGTTACTGAAATTGATCTCATCAAAACTATGTTTATCAATAGAGGCTATCCAGTAAATTTATTGAATGACATCAGCAAATATATAATAGGTGAATGGGGAAAAAAGTATAAGCCTTTATTAGGTAATTATAACAATACGACTTCAAAGCAGCAGGACATTGTGTCATTGGAGCACAGTAGAAGGGTATGTGTTTTAACTTATTCTCCTCATGTACATAACATAGAGGCATTTATAAGGGATAGATGGAATCAGTTCATTGTCAATAAGGAGTCTATGCAAGTATTGGGCATTCAGGCAAACATTGTTTACAAGACAAGATACAATATTAAAAAATTATTATAATTAAATAGTGTGAAGAATAATAGAGTGAATAACATCACCACAAAATGTGGACAATGTAACCAATGCAAATATATTAATACATGTAGAGGGTGTAGGTTAAAAGATATTAATAGAACTTATGTACCAAGTAGGCATGGGAATTGCAATACCAAATTCATCATATATCTTGCATCCTGCGTAGAGTGCAGCGCATTCTACGTAGGTAAGACTGAAAGACAATTTAAACGTCGCATATATGAGCATCAATATGCCATAAGGGTTAAGGATAACAGAAATGCATTGTATCGACATATATTGAATACTAATGACAGTCATCATTTTTTGTTTAATATTATAGATGTAGTAGAACCTTCACCTTTTGGTGGAAATGTTAAAGCAATTCTTGCTATGAAAGAAAGCAAGTGGCAGATCTTCACAGATGCCACTAGCTATCCAGGAATAAATTATTTCATCAGTATAAAACCATTTTTAATATTAATCAATAGATAAATAATTAATATTAAATATTAACTATAAACTACACTATATTTTGAGTATTTTGATTGTTTTGATTCATCATTTAACAATCATATGTTCACAAGCTACATATTATCAGATTGATATTACATATGGTTAGGATGTATATTTGTTACCATATCAATTTATAAATTTTTGTTTAGATCATAAGGTTATGTTTGAATAATGCAGTAGATATGAGTGTACATAGCATTTTATTTATTTATTTAGTATGTTAATATGTGAATTAACTCCATTCAATATGAATTTTACATATTCATTTTTTACTTAAAAACAGGTGTTTTTAATAAGTGCATTATTCTTGGCGCCAAAATTGAGTCAGCAATGATATTTAGAGAGTATTGTAACATTAGATTTACGTTCTGAGGAGGTCTGCTGGTACAGATGAAAGCGCTTAACGTATTTTAGTTTTGTGTTGTTATTCAGTTCAATAAACAGTTTTGTGTCCGAGCCGAGGTACCCATCATTTTTTCATCACACTAGAAGCAACATTCTTGGAATATTTTCAAATTAGTAAACATAATGAAGAAATAACTAAGTATTCTCTTAGTGAATTTATTATCTGTTCAGTACTTGTTTAGCAGGAGTGACCTGAAACAGCACCTTCTCACAACTGTGAAATCTGATGCCAAGAGGCGCAAATGTACAAAAAAATAGATTTTAATTTGCATATTTGTGTTTGAATGTGTTCAATAGGAATATCCACTTGAGAAGTTCCATTTTCTGTGGTGTAATTTTATCAGAATGGTAGCAAATTATAAGATGACTGTTATACTTTTAAATGGTTTAATGGGATTAGCAGAAGAATACCCTGACACAGCACAAACTCCAGACTTAGTTAATATTCTCCGTATTCGTTGCTATTGTCCCACCATTCAGAAGACTGCAATTATGGTTTGTGGCATTACATCAGGAGTCTGACCTGATACTTAATTCTGATTTTACTATTCTGTGGTGTGTGTGTGTGTGTGTGTGTGTGTGTGTGTGTGTGTGTGTGTGTGTGTGTGTGTGTGTGTGTGTGTGTGTGTGGTGATGGGGGGGGTGCAGACATCTGAAATGCCCAAATTTTCACAGAATGACCAGCTTGTGACCTCCTATTTTGGTCTGTACCTCATAAAATTTGTGACTTGCTGACTAACCATTAAATCACTAAACAATTACAGACATTTGAGTTTCAGACTTCATATCCCTCAGAAAAAAATGTATGCTAATGCAAAACCTGCCATTCTAACAACTTTCTAAGTTTATAAGATCTAATTAAAATCTGTGCATGATTTTGGAACTTTGCCCCCTCCCATTATTTTTTCTTTATCCAGATTTCTGGCACTTTTAGATGTTGAGGGATACGTTAAGATACTACAGTCCTAGACATAGTATATATATTCCCATTATTTATACTTACAGTGTTACCATTCAGAGGATTATATCTAGAGCTATCAACATTATGACAGGACTCAGCAGGAAGGCTGGGGAGTGGAGAAGGTGATCATCGATACAACTTCATTTCTTTCTTTAGTACGTGTTATGGGAATGGAATATTAAATGATCACCTGGAAATGCCTGGAATCTGGCAGATGGGAGAAGAACGGTCCACATCGTTGTCATTGAAACCTGCAGTAATAGAAAATGCATTTCACTAGTGGTGGATTAAGTGTACATTTGGGCTGTTTTCAAACTATGGGCAGCTGCACACATTTTTAGGACATTTATAAATGTGTGTGTTCTTTAATTCACTTTCCTGATTGTATTAAATTATATTAATTGTTTAATACAGCACCACTGTTAGAGTGTGGTTTAAATTTATAGTTTTTAAAATATTTCCAGTAATCAGTGAAACAAAACGTATAAGCCATTAATAACAAAACTACCCATTTCAAAATATTTCAGCCATGAAAGCTGACACACTGTTTTCATTACAATCCACCAATATAACCCAACATACACAATTGCTGCAGAAGTAAATTTTATCCAAATAATTCCACATTAAATATTACTGTAACTAATGAAGAGGTTGCTGTTCACAAACAGCATTTCAGTTCTTCATCGTTAACTTCATTGTCTACAGACCTTGAAGAATAAATTGCCTATGTTACACACACACACACACACACACACACACACACACACACACACACACACACACACACACACACACACACAAAATCTACTTACAGCAAGTGACTGCAATTCGTTACTGTGGGAGTTTAATGGGTCTTCCTGTGTTGTGTAGTGATGGAAGTTACACAGTCCAAATTTATTGCCTGCATGGATGTCTTAAATCTCCAGCAGTTTCTAATGAGGGAGGTTTCAGGGATTTTTTTGTAGTCTCTTGCAAGGCTCTCATGCTGTGTGTTGACAGAACTCGGTGTGCTGTGTCTCATGCAAGGTGGTGGGTTTTACTTTTTTTTTTTTTTTTTTTTTATTTACAGGAGATTCCAGGGCCACCCCAATTAACACGGGCCCTAGGTAACTGCCTAGGAGGCCTAGTGCTGAATCCAGCTCTGGTTATGAATGTTACTCTGTGCATAGTCAGAGAGCTATAAACTTACTGTTTTCTATTCTATTTGACCTAGAACTAACACTTTATCTGGAGAGCTACAATTGCATGTTAAAGCATAAATTATACTGAATTATAAACTGGACAACAAGTGTCATCAAAGCTGAATAGGACTGGGTTGTGATGATTATCTGTAATATTGTCAAGCCTGAAAATGAACTGTTTGCATCTTTGTTTTGTTTTCTCATTGAATGACCATGGTATTATTTTAGTTGTTAAATGGATACACCCGCTAGGAGGATGAGTCTCTTTTTAGGGGTGGTCCGGAAGCAGCATCTGGTTAAGAGACTTATTCATTGTCACTCAGTAGCCAAACAGACTCAAACCAAGGACTCACTGGATGATTTTTAGCCATACGTTCTTCAGGTTGTGCTTATCTTACACTACTGTCACGTCTTAACAGGATAATGCAGCCTGCTTTGCTTTATACCTTATGATACACTGCAAGATGTGACTGATCCATCCATCCACAAATACTTTTTCCAATGGGGTTGGGGTGTCACTTCAACAGTGACAGTCATCTAAACCCAATGTTTACACTGCCAAGTGGCTAGCAAGACATGATTGATATCTTATGATAAAGCCGTTCTTATTGTGAGTCATTCCTTAATTATAAATGCTGAGTCACAAGCACTAATGAAACTCACATCACTTGAGTTTTAATCAATTGTAGGATTTTTTTTTGTATTAGAAAGGAGTCATTTTATAACAGCAGTCGTCCATTCAAGGGATAGATTACCATGCAGTATTTCTTAGTAGTTCTCAGCTTGCTAATTAAACTGACTGTTGTAGCCTTGTGTCCCCCCCCCCGATGGTACAGTAATCCTAACTGTCCAATAGACAGTATAGATTTAATTCACATCCCTGTGACTAAATTAAATTAACCATCAAGCAGCCCTCTCAGTTCTTTCTGCCTTAGTTTGTATCAATTGGAGGATCACCTGTTTATTTGCATCTCTATCATTGCTAATGTATCTCCCTACTCTAATCTGTACACAAACTGGTTACTAATCAGCAAGTCAATGTAAAGACACACTCCCAACCTTAATAAACTTTGCTGTCTCTTCTCTCCTTCACTTTCAGGTAGTTTGAATTATTACTTACCCTCTCTGAGGCCTTCACTGATTTCCACTGATTGCCTCTCTGGTTTCTTTGCATTCCACCTGGTTTACACCCCTTGTGCTATCTCCCTCCCCCAATACAAAGTCTATATTAGAATCCTGCTGAGCATGGAGCCATCTTTAAATTTCTAGTCTCCCACCTGGACACAAGTGCTCTTCAGCAATTACATTCTGCTAGCCGGTAAGCCATTAGACCTCAGGAATTTGTTTTAAAAGTGTTCAGATTTGTAAAGTAATACTTACTTTTTTCTCTTGCCTTGGTTGGCTCCAGCTCTGCCCCGCTCCATTCGCCCTTGCTAACGCTCGGGCTCTCTCCGCTCCCCTGACCCCTATTCCCTCTCGCCCCCACTACCTCTACATTTATAGTAATCATAGCCACACCCACAGCTCACCCTCACATCACCTCCACCAATCACAGCTCCTCAAGTCATATCACATTAAACCACAACAACTTGCTCCACACAAAATACTCCCAATCACTCTCATTCCCACTAAGCATTTTTTGCATCACCCACACTACTTCCCCATCCACATATAGTGCAACCCTATAATTCCTATTCAGACCCCCCACCTAGAAACAACATAAACTTTATAACCATGACTATCACACAACTAAATCTAGTCTGTCTTCTCATAATTCTTTACACCACCACAAGTTATCACTCTAGCAATATCCCTAAACTTAGTAGCACAACACTGCATTATGCACTCTCGTACACAGACACCACACATTATAATAATATCTGTCCACACTTATTCAAGAACTACATAACGGACCAATTCAGAACTAAACACATATGCTCTCATTCCTACTCCAAAAAAAACACAATACTTTCTCACACTCCTCACCAAACTCCAACATCTGTATAACCATTTTAACTCCAGGCTCACCATAAGTGGGGATATCCACCCCAACCCAGGCCCAAATCCATCCTGTCCAACACAAACTGCTCCAACACAAATGTCAGAACATAACACCCCCACTTTCTTCATCCCTGGGCAAATCAACAACAGCAGCAAAACCAACCATCTTTTAATGCTAAATATTAATATTAGAAGTATCAAAATAAAATACCTGAACTCCAGGCCACAATAGCACACTACTCCCCAGACATAGTTGCTTTAACAGAAACCTGGCTAAATAAAAACATAGCTAACTCAGAAATTCTCCCTACCAGCTACAATATCATTAGACAAGACAGACCACTTCGTAAAGGGGGTGGAACTGCCTTACTCTACAAGTCCAACTTAACTGTCCATCAATTACCAAACTCCTACCCCTCCCCCAATAATTGGGACATACTTATCTCACAATTTCAACTTCACCCTAAAAAGGTCCTCACCACAATTGTGATCTATATTCCACCTGGTAATACACCTGCTAGCCTTGAAGACTTCTTATCCTGGTGTTCTTCCACATACTCACAAGAAACCCTTATTCTGGGGGACTTCAACCTAGATTGGTTCAACTGTATATCAGAACCACCAAGTAATCTAATAAATCTCCATGGCTACCAGCAGCTAGTCCAAATTCCAACTAGGTGTGATAAAAAATCTAAAAGGGAATCCATCCTTGACTGGGTCCTAACTAGCAACCCCACATTGTACCCTCACACAGGCAGTCTCCCAGACACCTTAAGTGACCACAACATAATATACTTTATACGTAGTAGAACAAGCATATGCAAAACCACTAACTATATATCCACTAGAAACACAAAAAAATTCTCTCCTGAGGTCCTCAACACTTTACTGTGTAACTGTGACTGGACCACCCCTAAAAACACTCCCACTTGACCAGGCTGTAGCATATTTCAACAAAACATTTCTACAACACCTAGACACTGTCACTCCATTGCGCAAAATCAAGGTTAGAACCTCTACAAACCCCTGGCTCAGTAAAGAAACCAAACAAATCCTCAAGTCCAGAGACACTGCCTGGCGTTACTATCAAAAAAACAAAGAAACACAAAGCCTAACTAAGTACCAAGAACTGCAACTGTGCAAAAATGCATTAGGCTGGACAAAAAATCCTACTACACAACATTACAAACTAAATACCAACACAACCCGCAAAAATTTTGGAAAAATGTAAACCAGCTACTAAAATCCACCCAAAAGGCTACCCCAAACCAACCACCCCTGACACTAAAGTTCCCATCGAAACACAATTCAGATCCCACTTTCTGAACTCAGTTCTATCCTTAGTATCACAGGACAGTTCCTTCCTCACTATCACCCCCAACACAAATAACACTAATACAAGCTTTACCCTCAAAACAGTTTCCACCACTTCAATCAAAAGCATGCTCTCCAAACTAAAAACCTCATCAACAGCAGCCGACCTACTCCCCAGCTATTTCTTGAAACTCACAGCAGATGCTATTGCTATCCCAGTCTCCACTCTCATAAACAGATCAATTGTTGAAAACTATGTGCCCAAACTCTGGAAAATATCCTATGTTACACCCATACATAAAGGCGTGACCTCCACTGAACTTAATAACTACAGACCCATTGCTTTACTCTCCCCCCTGGCCAAAATGCTAGAAAAATGCATACATACCCAGATGCTAAACTATCTCCTAGACTGCAACATCCTGTCACCTACTCAGCATGGTTTCAGACCTGCCCATAGTACCACTACAGCTCTCCTCCGCTTCACAGACACAGTAAACCGTCTCAAAAATGAAGGCCTGCAAGTGTCAAATCTTTTTTTGGATATGTCCAAAGCATTTGACACAGTCTCACACCAAATCCTGCTAAACAAACTAAACCAATATCATCTATCAAATTCATATCTTACCTGGTTCCAAAGCTACTTAACTGACAGGTACCAAGCTGTGAAATGGGAAAATTCTCTCTCCTCAGCTGCCCATAACTATAGGAGTCCCACAGGGTTCTATCTTAGGACCACTACTATTCACAGTCTTCACAAATGACCTCCACACCTCCACACAGCATGCATCTATAATTCAGTATGCAGATGACACTACCTTAATCTGTGCTGCACAAAACATTCCCACCCTCCTGCAAACAACTCAACTAGCATTCTCTGATGTTGAAAACTACCTTACCAAAGCCCAACTTATCCTCAATCCAAAGAAAACTCAGCTTATGATTATAACCAGTTCTAACAAAAACACTAACAGTCAATTCACTATCTACTCCACAAATGCTACTCCAATTGCTCCAGTAGCACAGGCTAAGCTATTGGGAATAACCATAGACTCCCACCTAAAATTTGATAGTCATCTGAACTTAACTATTAAAAAAGTACAGGCAAAACTGGGGTCACTCTACCATATCAAACCATTTCTTACCAACAACACAAGATCAGCCATTGCTCGCTCCCAACTTCTATCTACCCTACTCTATGCATCTCCCATTCTGACTAATCTCAACAAAACTGAACTAAGCAAAATGGAAGCTTGCTATAACAGAATTGCCCGCTTTGCTGCAAATTGCTCATATAGAACTCATCACTGTACTGCTTTGAGACAGCTCCACTGGCTTGAACTGCCCAACCTCCTAACCTACAATCAGCTCTGCCTCTGTCATTCTACTACCTCCACAATAAGTGTCCTGCCCTCAAAAACCTAGTACAACATCACTCAGCCAAAAGGCCTCTTAGATCATCAAGCAAACTACTACTAGAAGTCACCAACAGCTACAATAGCTTTGGAGATGCACTATATAGTAGTTCGGTGGCTAAAAAATGGAACTCTGTCCCTACTAGCATTCAAAACACATCATCCAAAGCCTCCTTTAAAGACCTCATCAGGCAACATCTCAAGCAAAGTTGGCAGTGCCATGATTGCTCCCCAAGCTAGTGAAAGCGGATAACATATACATACTAAATCTAGAGCAACTGATAATAGTTTTTCAATCTTACTCACAAACACTGGTGAATCTACAATGTATGTACTGTACCTGTGTACTATGTATGTATTCCACCTATGTTCCAAAGTTCAGCCGTACACCACAAATCTATTACTTACCTTTATTTTTAAAATTAATATTTTTTTGATTGTTCTCTCCACTGTAACTGTCTGTGCTGCATACCACTGTAAAAACATGTCTCTTGTAATTTGTGTGAATACTGATCATGTCTAAATAACTAAATGTGTCTGTAATTTTTCTTTGTGGAGCTTTTCTCCCCGGACCTCTGCTGAAAAAGGGCCTTTTCAGCTCAGTCAGACACCCCCGGTTAACAAATGTAAAATAAAAAAAATAAAATAATAAATAAATGTAGTATACCATGGCTTATGCTAATGAGCTCAGATTCTGACCTGTAATTCACTCACAGCATGCTTTGGTGAGAGGAAGTACTTTGGAAATACCTATTGAAATACTATAACGCCCACTACCTAAAAATAAATAAACAAACAGCAAGCCAACATAATTAAGAACATCAGATTTGTACACATACTTATGTATATATTTTGTATAATGTTACTCTAGAGTAACATTGTTACCAGAAGACTATAGAGGAACCTCTCAGCTTGCTAATAAGGCTGACTGTTGTGTGCCTTGTGTCGCCACCCCCACCCCCTGCTGAGTACCCAGTAATCCTAACTGTCCAATAGACAGTATAGATTTAATTCACATCCCTGTGACTAAATTAAATTAACCATCAAGCAGCCCTCTCAGTTCTTTTCTGCCTTAGTTTGTATCAATTGGAGGATCACCTGTTTATTTGCATCTCTATACATTCCTTCATTGCTAATGTATCTCCCTACTCTAATCTGTACACAAACTGGTTACTAATCAGCAAGTCAATGTAAAGACACACTCCCAACCTTAATAAACTGCTGTCTCTTCTCTCCTTCACTTTCAGGTAGTTTGAATTATTACTTACCCTCTCTGAGGCCTTCACTGATTTCACTGATTGCCTCTCTGGTTTCTTTGCATTCCACCTGGTTTACACCCCTTGTGCTATCTCCCTCCCCAATACAAAGTCTATATTAGAATCCTGCTGGAGCATGGAGCCATCTTTAAATTTCTAGTCTCCCACCTGGACACAAGTGCTCTTCAGCAATTACACTCTGCTAGCCGCAAGCCATTAGACCTCAGGAATTTGTTTAAAAGTGTTCAGATTTGTAAAGTAATACTTACTTTTTCTCTTGCCTTGGCTCTGCTACGCCCATTCGCCCTTGTTAACGCTCTCGGGCTCTCCTCCCCTGACCCCTATTCCTCCTGCCCCCACTACCTCTACATTTATAGTAATCACAGCCACACCCACAGCTCACCCTCACATCACCTCCACCAATCACAGCTCCTCAAGTCATATCACATTAAACCACAACAACTTGCTCCACACAAAATACTCCCAATCACTCTCATTCCCACTAGGCATTTTTGCATCACTCACACTACTTCCCCATCCACATATAGTAACCCTATAATTCCTATTCAGAACCCCCACCTAGAAACAACATAAACTTTATAACCATGACTATCACACAACTAAATCTAGTCTGTCTTCTCATAATACCACAAGTTATCACTCTAGCAATATCCCTAAACTTAGTAGCACAACACTGCATTATGCACTCTTGTATACAGACACCACACATTATAATAATATCTGTCCACACTTATTCAAGAACTACATAACGGACCAATTCAGAACTAAACACATATGCTCTCATTCCTACTCCAAAAAACACAATACTTTCTCACTCCTCACCAAACTCCAACATCTGTATAACCATTTTAACTCAGGCTCACCATAAGTGGGGATATCCACCCCAACCCAGGCCCAAATCCATCGTGTCCAACACAAACTGCTCCAACACAAATGGCAGAACATAACACCCCACTTTCTTCATCCCTGGGCAAATCAACAACAGCAGCAAAACCAACCATCTTTTAATGCTAAATATTAATATTAGAAGTATCAAAAATAAAATACCTGAACTCAAGGCCACAGTGGCACACTACTCCCCAGACATAGTTGCTTTAACAGAAACCTGGCTAAATAAAAACATAGCTAACTCAGAAATTCTCCCTACCAGCTACAATATCATTAGACAAGACAGACCACTTCATAAAGGGGGTGGAACTGCCTTACTGTACAAGTCCAACTTAACTGTCCATCAATTACCAAACTCCTACCCTCCCCCAATAATTGGGACATACTTATCTCACAACTTCAACTTCACCCTAAAAGGTCCTCACCACACCAGATGTATATTCCACCTGGTAATACACCTGCTAGCCTTGAAGACTTCTTATCCTGGTGTTCTTCCACATACTCACAAGAAACCCTTATTCTGGGGGACTTCAACCTAGATTGGTTCAACTGTATATCAGAACCACCAAGTAATCTAATAAATCTCCATGGCTACCAGCAGCTAGTCCAAATTCCAACTAGGTGTGATAAAAAATCAAAAGGAATCCATCCTTGACTGGTCCTAACTAGCAACCCACATTGTACCCTCACACAGGCAGTCTCCCCAGACACCTTAAGTGACCACAACATAATATACTTTATAATGTAGTAGAACAAGCATATGCAAAACCACTAACTATATATCCACTAGAAACACAAAAATTCTCTCCTGAGGTCCTCAACACTTTACTCTGTAACTGTGACTGACCCCTAAAAACACTCCCACTTGACCAGGCTGTAGCATATTTCAACAAAACATTTCTACAACACCTAGACACTGTCACTCCATTGCAAAAAATCAAGGTTAGAACCTCTGCAAACCCCTGGCTCAGTAAAGAAACCAAACAAATCCTCAAGTCCAGAGACACTGCCTGGCTACTATCAAAAAACAAAGAAACACAAAGCCTAACTAAGTACCAAGAACTGCGTAACCATGCAAAAAATGCATTAGGGCTGGACAAAAAATCCTACTACACAACATTACAAACTAAATACCAACACAACCCAAAAATTTTGGAAAAATGTAAACCAGCTACTAAAATCCACCCAAAGGCTACCCTCAAACCAACCACTCTGACACTAAATTTCCCATCGAAACACAATTCAACTCCCACTTTGTGAACTCAATTCTATCCTTAGTATCACAGGACAGTTCCTTCCTCACTATCCCCCCAACACAAATAACACTAATACAAGCTTTACCCTCAAAACAGTTTCTACCACTTCAATCAAAAGCATGCTCTCCAAACTAAAAACCTCATCAACAGCAGCCGACCTACTCCCAGCTATTTCTTGAAACTCACAGCAGATGCTATTGCTATCCCAGTCTCCACTCTCATAAACAGATCAATTGTTGAAAACTATGTGCCCAAACTCTGGAAAATATCCTATGTTACACCCATACATAAAGGCGGGACCTCCACTGAACTTAATAACTACAGACCCATTGCTTTACTCTCCCCCCTGGCCAAAATGCTAGAAAAATGCATACATACCCAGATGCTAAACTATCTCCTAGACTGCAACATCCTGTCACCTACTCAGCATGGTTTCAGACCTGCCCATAGTACCACTACAGCTCTCCTCCGCTTCACAGACACAGTAAACCGTCTCAAAAATGAAGGCCTGCAAGTGTCAAATCTTTTTTTGGATATGTCCAAAGCATTTGACACAGTCTCACACCAAATCCTGCTAAACAAACTAAACCAATATCATCTATCAAATTCATATCTTACCTGGTTCCAAAGCTACTTAACTGACAGGTACCAAGCTGTGAAATGGGAAAATTCTCTCTCTCCTCAGCTGCCCATAACTATAGGAGTCCCACAGGGTTCTATCTTAGGACCACTACTATTCACAGTCTTCACAAATGACCTCCACACCTCCACACAGCATGCATCTATAATTCAGTATGCAGATGACACTACCTTAATCTGTGCTGCACAAAACATTCCCACCCTCCTGCAAACAACTCAACTAGCATTCTCTGATGTTGAAAACTACCTTACCAAAGCCCAACTTATCCTCAATCCAAAGAAAACTCAGCTTATGATTATAACCAGTTCTAACAAAAACACTAACAGTCAATTCACTATCTACTCCACAAATGCTACTCCAATTGCTCCAGTAGCACAGGCTAAGCTATTGGGAATAACCATAGACTCCCACCTAAAATTTGATAGTCATCTGAACTTAACTATTAAAAAAGTACAGGCAAAACTGGGGTCACTCTACCATATCAAACCATTTCTTACCAACAACACAAGATCAGCCATTGCTCGCTCCCAACTTCTATCTACCCTACTCTATGCATCTCCCATTCTGACTAATCTCAACAAAACTGAACTAAGCAAAATGGAAGCTTGCTATAACAGAATTGCCCGCTTTGCTGCAAATTGCTCATATAGAACTCATCACTGTACTGCTTTGAGACAGCTCCACTGGCTTGAACTGCCCAACCTCCTAACCTACAATCAGCTCTGCCTCTGTCATTCTATCTACTACCTCCACAATAAGTGTCCTGCCCTCAAAAACCTAGTACAACATCACTCAGCCAAAAGGCCTCTTAGATCATCAAGCAAACTACTACTAGAAGTCACCAACAGCTACAATAGCTTTGGAGATGCACTATATAGTAGTTCGTGGCTAAAAATGGAACTCTGTCCCCACTAGCATTCAAAACACATCATCCAAAAGCCTCCTTTAAAGACCTCATCAGGCAACATCTCAAGCAAAGTTGGCAGTGCCATGATTGCTCCCAAGCTAGTGAAAGTGATAACATATACATACTAAATCTAGAGCAACTGATAATAGTTTTTCAATCTTACTCACAAACACTGGTGAATCTACAATGTATGTACTGTACCTGTGTACTATGTATGTATTCCACCTATGTTCCAAAGTTCAGCTGTGACACCACAAATCTATTACTTACCTTTATTTTTAAAATTAATATTTTTTTGATTGTTCTCTCCACTGTAACTGTCTGTGCTGCATACCACTGTAAAAACATGTCTCTTGTAATTTGTGTGAATACTGATCATGTCTAAATAACTAAATGTGTCTGTAATTTTTCTTTGTGGAGCTTTTCTCCCCGGACCTCTGCTGAAAAAGGGCCTTTTCAGCTCAGTCAGACACCCCCGGTTAACAAATGTAAAATAAAAAAAATAAAATAATAAATAAATGTAGTATACCATGGCTTATGCTAATGAGCTCAGATTCTGACCTGTAATTCACTCACAGCATGCTTTGGTGAGAGGAAGTACTTTGGAAATACCTATTGAAATACTATAACGCCCACTACCTAAAAATAAATAAACAAACAGCAAGCCAACATAATTAAGAACATCAGATTTGTACACATACTTATGTATATATTTTGTATAATGTTACTCTAGAGTAACATTGTTACCAGAAGACTATAGAGGAACCTCTTGCACATCTGACAGGAACATTAATACCGCTTCCGAAATAAGTTCTCCTGTCAACAATCATAACAAATTATAAATGAATAGTCCTAAACATATTCAAATTATTACATTACTTTTTTGTTGGGTAATTAAAGTCTGTTGTTCTGACCAGTTAGTTCTTCCATTTTTCCAAAATATTCAATAAATTTTTAAGTACGAAAATACTACTCACACCACCTTTACTATGGTTTTGTATCAGTTATCTGTAGCTACTCACACCACCTTTACTATGGTTTTGTATCAGTTATCTGTAGCTACTCACACCACCTTTACTATGGTTTTGTATCAGTTATCTGTAGCTATTCACATCACCTTTACTATGGTTTTGTATCAGTTATCTGTAGCTACTCACACCACCTTTACTATGGTTTTGTATCAGTTATCTGTAGCTACTCACACCACCTTTACTATGGTTTTGTATCAGTTATCTGTAGCTACTCACACCACCTTTACTATGGTTTTGTATCAGTTATCTGTTGCTACTCACACCACCTTTACTATGGTTTTGTATCAGTTATCTGTAGCTACTCACACCACCTTTACTATGGTTTTGTATCAGTTATCTGTAGCTACTCACACCACCTTTACTATGGTTTTGTATCAGTTATCTGTAGCTACTCACACCACCTTTACTATGGTTTTGTATCAGTTATCTGTAGCTACTCACACCACCTTTACTATGGTTTTGTATCAGTTATCTGTAGCTACTCACACCACCTTTACTATGGTTTTGTATCAGTTATCTGTAGCTACTCACACCACCTTTACTATGGTTTTGTGTCAGTTATCTGTAGCTACTCACACCACCTTTACTATGGTTTTGTGTCAGTTATCTGTAGATAATCACACCAGCTTTACTATGTTTTTGTGTCAGTTATCTGTAGCTATTCACAGCACCTTTACTATGGTTTTGTATCAGTTATCTGTAGCTACTCACACCACCTTTACTATGGTTTTGTATCAGTTATCTGTAGCTACTCACACCACCTTTACTATGGTTTTGTATCAGCTATCTGTAGCTACTCACACCACCTTTACTATGGTTTTGTATCAGTTATCTGTAGCTACTCACACCACCTTTACTATGGTTTTGTATCAGTTATCTGTAGCTACTCACACCACCTTTACTATGGTTTTGTATCAGTTATCTGTAGCTACTCACACCACCTTTACTATGGTTTTGTATCAGTTATCTGTAGCTACTCACACCACCTTTACTATGGTTTTGTATCAGTTATCTGTAGCTACTCACACCACCTTTACTATGGTTTTGTATCAGTTATCTGTAGCTACTCACACCACCTTTACTATGGTTTTGTATCAGTTATCTGTAGCTACTCACACCACCTTTACTATGGTTTTGTATCAGTTATCTGTAGCTACTCACACCACCTTTACTATGGTTTTGTATCAGTTATCTGTAGCTACTCACACCACCTTTACTATGGTTTTGTATCAGTTATCTGTAGCTACTCACACCACCTTTACTATGGTTTTGTATCAGTTATCTGTAGCTACTCACACCACCTTTACTATGGTTTTGTATCAGTTATCTGTAGCTACTCACACCACCTTTACTATACTTTTGTATCAGTTATCTGTAGCTACTCACACCACCTTTACTATTTTTTTATATCAGTTATCTGTAGCTACTCACACCACCTTTACTATGGTTTTGTATCAGTTATCTGTAGCTACTCACACCACCTTTACTATGGTTTTGTATCAGTTATCTGTAGCTACTCACACCACCTTTACTATGGTTTTGTATCAGTTATCTGTAGCTACTCACACCACCTTTACTATGGTTTTGTATCAGTTATCTGTAGCTACTCACACCACCTTTACTATGGTTTTGTATCAGTTATCTGTAGCTACTCACACCACCTTTACTATGGTTTTGTATCAGTTATCTGTAGCTACTCACACCACCTTTACTATGGTTTTGTATCAGTTATCTGTAGCTACTCACACCACCTTTACTATGGTTTTGTATCAGTTATCTGTAGCTACTCACACCACCTTTACTATAGTTTTGTATCAGTTATCTGTAGCTACTCACACCACCTTTACTATGGTTTTGTATCAGTTATCTGTAGCTACTCACACCACCTTTACTATGGTTTTGTATCAGTTATCTGTAGCTACTCACACCACCTTTACTATGGTTTTGTATCAGTTATCTGTAGCTACTCACACCACCTTTACTATGGTTTTGTATCAGTTATCTGTAGCTACTCACACCACCTTTACTATGGTTTTGTATCAGTTATCTGTAGCTACTCACACCACCTTTACTATGGTTTTGTATCAGTTATCTGTAGCTACTCACACCACCTTTACTATGGTTTTGTATCAGTTATCTGTAGCTACTCACACCACCTTTACTATGGTTTTGTATCAGTTATCTGTAGCTACTCACACCACCTTTACTATGGTTTTGTATCAGTTATCTGTAGCTACTCACACCACCTTTACTATGGTTTTGTATCAGTTATCTGTAGCTACTCACACCACCTTTACTATGGTTTTGTATCAGTTATCTGTAGCTACTCACACCACCTTTACTATGGTTTTGTATCAGTTATCTGTAGCTACTCACACCACCTTTACTATGGTTTTGTATCAGTTATCTGTAGCTACTCACACCACCTTTACTATGGTTTTGTATCAGTTATCTGTAGCTACTCACACCACCTTTACTATGGTTTTGTATCAGTTATCTGTAGCTACTCACACCACCTTTACTATGGTTTTGTATCAGTTATCTGTAGCTACTCACACCACCTTTACTATGGTTTTGTATCAGTTATCTGTAGCTACTCACACCACCTTTACTATGGTTTTGTATCAGTTATCTGTAGCTACTCACACCACCTTTACTATGGTTTTGTATCAGTTATCTGTAGCTACTCACACCACCTTTACTATGGTTTTGTATCAGTTATCTGTAGCTACTCACACCACCTTTACTATGGTTTTGTATCAGTTATCTGTAGCTACTCACACCACTTTTACTATGGTTTTGTATCAGTTATCTGTAGCTACTCACACCACCTTTACTATGGTTTTGTATCAGTTATCTGTAGCTACTCACACCACCTTTACTATGGTTTTGTATCAGTTATCTGTAGCTACTCACACCACCTTTACTATGGTTTTGTATCAGTTATCTGTAGCTACTCACACCACCTTTACTATGGTTTTGTATCAGTTATCTGTAGCTAATCACACCACCTTTACTATGTTTTTGTGTCAGTTATCTGTAGCTATTCACAGCACCTTTACTATGGTTTTGTATCAGTTATCTGTAGCTACTCACACCACCTTTACTATGGTTTTGTATCAGTTATCTGTAGCTACTCACACCACCTTTACTATGGTTTTGTATCAGTTATCTGTAGCTACTCACACCACCTTTACTATGGTTTTGTATCAGTTATCTGTAGCTACTCACACCACCTTTACTATGGTTTTGTATCAGTTATCTGTAGCTACTCACACCACCTTTACTATGGTTTTGTATCAGTTATCAGTAGCTACTCACACCACATTTACTATAGTTTTGTATCAGTTATCTGTAGCTACTCACACCATCTTTACTATGGTTTTGTATCAGTTATCTGTAGCTACTCACACCACCTTTACTATGGTTTTGTATCAGTTATCTGTAGCTACTCACACCACCTTTACTATGGTTTTGTATCAGTTATCTGTAGCTACTCACACCACCTTTACTATGGTTTTGTATCAGTTATCTGTAGCTACTCACACCACCTTTACTGTGGTTTTTTATCAGTTATCTGTAGCTACTCACACCACCTTTACTATAGTTTTGTATCAGTTATCTGTAGCTACTCACACCACTTTTACTATGGTTTTGTATCAGTTATCTGTAGCTACTCACACCACCTTTACTATACTTTTGTATCAGTTATCTGTAGCTACTCACACCACCTTTACTATTTTTTATATCAGTTATCTGTAGCTACTCACACCACCTTTACTATGGTTTTGTATCAGTTATCTGTAGCTACTCACCCCACCTTTACTATGGTTTTGTATCAGTTATCTGTAGCTACTCACACCACCTTTACTATGGTTTTGTATCAGTTATCTGTAGCTACTCACACCACCTTTACTATGGTTTTGTATCAGTTATCTGTAGCTACTCACACCACCTTTACTATGGTTTTGTATCAGTTATCTGTAGCTACTCACACCACCTTTACTATGGTTTTGTATCAGTTATCTGTAGCTACTCACACCACCTTTACTATGGTTTTGTATCAGTTATCTGTAGCTACTCACACCACCTTTACTATGGTTTTGTATCAGTTATCTGTAGCTACTCACACCACCTTTACTATGGTTTTGTATCAGTTATCTGTAGCTACTCACACCACCTTTACTATAGTTTTGTATCAGTTATCTGTAGCTACTCACACCACCTTTACTATGGTTTTGTATCAGTTATCTGTAGCTACTCACACCACCTTTACTATGGTTTTGTATCAGTTATCTGTAGCTACTCACACCACCTTTACTATGGTTTTGTATCAGTTATCTGTAGCTACTCACACCACCTTTACTATGGTTTTGTATCAGTTATCTGTAGCTACTCACACCACCTTTACTATGGTTTTGTATCAGTTATCTGTAGCTACTCACACCACCTTTACTATGGTTTTGTATCAGTTATCTGTAGCTACTCACACCACCTTTACTATGGTTTTGTATCAGTTATCTGTAGCTACTCACACCACCTTTACTATGGTTTTGTATCAGTTATCTGTAGCTACTCACACCACCTTTACTATGGTTTTGTATCAGTTATCTGTAGCTACTCACACCACCTTTACTATGGTTTTGTATCAGTTATCTGTAGCTACTCACACCACCTTTACTATGGTTTTGTATCAGTTATCTGTAGCTACTCACACCACCTTTACTATGGTTTTGTATCAGTTATCTGTAGCTACTCACACCACCTTTACTATGGTTTTGTATCAGTTATCTGTAGCTACTCACACCACCTTTACTATGGTTTTGTATCAGTTATCTGTAGCTACTCACACCACCTTTACTATGGTTTTGTATCAGTTATCTGTAGCTACTCACACCACCTTTACTATGGTTTTGTATCAGTTATCTGTAGCTACTCACACCACCTTTACTATGGTTTTGTATCAGTTATCTGTAGCTACTCACACCACCTTTACTATGGTTTTGTATCAGTTATCTGTAGCTACTCACACCACCTTTACTATGGTTTTGTATCAGTTATCTGTAGCTACTCACACCACCTTTACTATGGTTTTGTATCAGTTATCTGTAGCTACTCACACCACCTTTACTATGGTTTTGTATCAGTTATCTGTAGCTACTCACACCACCTTTACTATGGTTTTGTATCAGTTATCTGTAGCTACTCACACCACCTTTACTATGGTTTTGTATCAGTTATCTGTAGCTACTCACACCACCTTTACTATGGTTTTGTATCAGTTATCTGTAGCTACTCACACCACCTTTACTATAGTTTTGTATCAGTTATCTGTAGCTACTCACACCACCTTTAACTATGGTTTTGTATCAGTTATCTGTAGCTACTCACACCACCTTTACTATGGTTTTGTATCAGTTATCTGTAGCTACTCACACCACCTTTACTATGGTTTTGTATCAGTTATCTGTAGCTACTCACACCACCTTTACTATGGTTTTGTATCAGTTATCTGTAGCTACTCACACCACCTTTACTATGGTTTTGTATCAGTTATCTGTAGCTACTCACACCACCTTTACTATGGTTTTGTATCAGTTATCTGTAGCTACTCACACCACCTTTACTATGGTTTTGTATCAGTTATCTGTAGCTACTCACACCACCTTTACTATGGTTTTGTATCAGTTATCTGTAGCTACTCACACCACCTTTACTATGGTTTTGTATCAGTTATCTGTAGCTACTCACACCACCTTTACTATGGTTTTGTATCAGTTATCTGTAGCTACTCACACCACCTTTACTATGGTTTTGTATCAGTTATCTGTAGCTACTCACACCACCTTTACTATGGTTTTGTATCAGTTATCTGTAGCTACTCACACCACCTTTACTATGGTTTTGTATCAGTTATCTGTAGCTACTCACACCACCTTTACTATGGTTTTGTATCAGTTATCTGTAGCTACTCACACCACCTTTACTATGGTTTTGTATCAGTTATCTGTAGCTACTCACACCACCTTTACTATGGTTTTGTATCAGTTATCTGTAGCTACTCACACCACCTTTACTATGGTTTTGTATCAGTTATCTGTAGCTACTCACACCACCTTTACTATGGTTTTGTATCAGTTATCTGTAGCTACTCACACCACCTTTACTATGGTTTTGTATCAGTTATCTGTAGCTACTCACACCACCTTTACTATGGTTTTGTATCAGTTATCTGTAGCTACTCACACCACCTTTACTATGGTTTTGTATCAGTTATCTGTAGCTACTCACACCACCTTTACTATGGTTTTGTATCAGTTATCTGTAGCTACTCACACCACCTTTACTATGGTTTTGTATCAGTTATCTGTAGCTACTCACACCACCTTTACTATGGTTTTGTATCAGTTATCTGTAGCTACTCACACCACCTTTACTATGGTTTTGTATCAGTTATCTGTAGCTACTCACACCACCTTTACTATGGTTTTGTATCAGTTATCTGTAGCTACTCACACCACCTTTACTATGGTTTTGTATCAGTTATCTGTAGCTACTCACACCACCTTTACTATGGTTTTGTATCAGTTATCTGTAGCTACTCACACCACCTTTACTATGGTTTTGTATCAGTTATCTGTAGCTACTCACACCACCTTTACTATGGTTTTGTATCAGTTATCTGTAGCTACTCACACCACCTTTACTATGGTTTTGTATCAGTTATCTGTAGCTACTCACACCACCTTTACTATGGTTTTGTATCAGTTATCTGTAGCTACTCACACCACCTTTACTATGGTTTTGTATCAGTTATCTGTAGCTACTCACACCACCTTTACTATGGTTTTGTATCAGTTATCTGTAGCTACTCACACCACCTTTACTATGGTTTTGTATCAGTTATCTGTAGCTACTCACACCACCTTTACTATGGTTTTGTATCAGTTATCTGTAGCTACTCACACCACCTTTACTATGGTTTTGTATCAGTTATCTGTAGCTACTCACACCACCTTTACTATGGTTTTGTATCAGTTATCTGTAGCTACTCACACCACCTTTACTATGGTTTTGTATCAGTTATCTGTAGCTACTCACACCACCTTTACTATGGTTTTG